>NC_133300.1:4254029-4542549 GCF_005239225.2 Populus alba | reverse complement strand
AAAAAAAAATTAAAACCAAGGGGGGAAGGGGGGCTCCGGCGGCTCCCTTTGGTTAGAGAGGGATTTTAGGGTTTTTTGTGGTTTAGGGTTTTTTGTTGAATTTTCTGGTGTTTCCAAAATTAGCCCCCCTTTGTTTGAGTTAAAAGACCAGTATTTTATAGGCAAAAATGTTGCTAGGTTTTTTCAACTTGGTCCCTCAAAACTTCTTTCTTTTTGTAAATTTTGATTTTTCTTATTTTTTTTGTATTTTTTTTGAAAACGAGTAATATAAACATCGACTCACATGCCGGAAAATCAATGATTTTAAAAATGACGCGTGAAACGTCGAACGCGTTTGAAAATCTTTTAACAATTTAAATTCTTTTTTTAGACGACGTTGAAAATGCTAAAATGACGAAAATATATATAAAAAACATATTTTTTGATTTCTTTGCTTTTTCTCAAATTTTTTTGGATTTTTTTTGAAAATATATCAAAACATGGGTCAAAATTGCGGTAGCAACAGGAATCACTTGGAATTTCTTGCAGAATGAGTTTGTTTTGAATCGATGTCAAAAGATTTATGTGTTTGGAATAGCTTTGAAATTCCAAAAAAATTTGCATGAAAACAACTCCTTGTCAAACCTTCCTTCGCAGAACCTTATCGCCAAACCTGATTTGAATACTTGGGGGCATGATCAAGCTAGGGGGCAAATAAAAAAAAAATGCATGATAGGGTTGGCTCCATGATTCCCTTTCTAAGAAAATGTCGGGCAAAATTGGCAACCCTTGAGACAAAAGACGGAGGACAAAGAAGTATGATGATATCAAGTCTTTCCTAGAGGTCAAAATCACAAGAGATGACTCAAGTAAGCAAGAGCGAAAAAGCTATCAAAGTTCACTGCCAACACTCCAACTTTTGAGAAAAGAAAGACACCATGAAGAAATGGGGACCTATATTTTCTCAGGTAAGTATACATGCATATTGACCATAATGCATTGCTTTCAACATTGTCAGATTAGTGTTTCATCATCACCTTTTGGGTAGTGCGTTTTCTAACCATACCTTATTTCGAGTGCGCCTTTGAGCCCTCACTTCCTTTTGTGTGCGCCTTTGAGCCACCATTTCTCAAGTAGTGCGTTTTCTTAAACCCCTACCTCATTTCAAGTGCGCCTTTTTGAGCCCTAACTTCTCAGGTAGTGCATTTTCTAATCCTATCCTCATTCCAAGTGTGCCTTTGAGCCACCACCATTCAGGTAGTGCGTTTTTTAACCCTACCTCATTTTAAGTGCGTCTTTGAGCCCTCATTTCTGTTTGAGTGCGCCATTTAGCCTTCACATCTCGGGCAGTGTGTTTTCTAACCCTACCTCATTTCGAGTACGCCTTTGAGCCCTCACTTCTCAGGCCCCTAGTGCGTTTTCTAAACCCTACCTCCTTTTGAGTGCATCTTTGAGCCCTCACCAACATTTTCTAGGTATAGGTCACCCATTACAATGCAACCAATTCTCCATGTTTTTTTATCTAGGTAGTCACCATATACAACGAGACCATTCTTTCACCTGGTAGGTCACCCATTACATAAGACCGGCTTTTTCCTTTTTCTTGGGTAGGTCACCCATTTACAATGAGACATCCTTCCACCTGGGTTAGGTCACCCATCACAATGAGACCACTCTTTCCTTTTTCTTGGGTAGTTCACCCATTACAACGCGACCAATTCTTCATAATTTTTTACTTGGGTAAGTCACCCATTACAATGAGGCCATTCTTCCACTTGGGTAGGTCACCCATTACAATGAGACCACTCTTTCCTTTTTCTTTGGGTAGGTCACCCATTACAATGAGGCCGCACTTCATATTTTTTCCATTTGGGTAGGTTACCCATCACAACGAGACCGCTTTTCATATTCTTTTCACATGGGTAGGTCACCCATTATAATAGACCACTTTTTACACATTTTTTGGTTTTTGTTTAATGAGGTCGCTAGATGGGATCTCATGTAGCTTTGGTTAAAGGGAATCACCAGATGGGATTTCAGGTTAAACGAGTTACACATATTTTTTTTGTTTTTGGTTTAATGAGGTCGCTAGATGGGATCTCATGTAGCTTTGGTTAAAGGGAATCCGCCAGATGGGATTTCAGGTTGACCGAGCTACACAAAGTTTTTAGTTCAAGTTAATGAGGTTGCCAGATGGGATCTCAGGTGGCTTTGGTTAAAGGGAATCGCCAGATGGGATTTCAGGTTGACCAACCTACTTGCAGTTTTTAGTTCCAGTTAATGAGGTCGCCAGATGGGACCTCCGGTGGCTTTGGTTAAAGGGAATCGCCAGATGGATTTCAAGTTGATCAAGTTGCACGCAAGTTTTTAGTTCCAGTTTTGATGAGGTCGCCAGATAGGACCTCCGGTGGCTTTGGTTAAATGGAATTGCCAAATGAGATTTCAGGTTGACCGAGCTACACACATTCTTTGGTTTTGATAAAAGAGGTCACCAGATGGGATCTCAAGTTAACAGGAAAAAAATAATAATAATAATAAGAAGAAGAAAAAAAGTAAGGTCTTTAGATGAGTGGACACAACAAGTTAGGAAAACAAGTTTTTCTTTACAAAGCTTACTATGCAAAACATTGAGGAGTTTTGCTTCGTAAGCATTGTAAAAAGGGGGCATCTGTTTGCTACCCAATTTTTGACCCATGTTTTATAAATTTTCAGAAAAAATCCAATAATTGAGAAATACAATGAAAATTCAAAAAAAGTGTTTTTTAATATATTTTTGTCATTTTTAGCATTTTCAGCGTCGTCTAAAAAGAATTTAAATTTTCAAAGGTCTTTCGAACGCGTTCAACTTTTCACGCGTCATTTTTAAAATTTTTTATTTTCCTTATTGAGTCGACGTGGATATTGCTCATTTTCAAAAAATACAAAAAAATTAAGAAAAAATCAAAATTTACAAAAAGAAAGAAGTTGAGGGCCAAGTTTTGGAAACCTAGCAACATTTTTGCCTATAAATATTGGTCCCCTCAACACACTCAAAGGGGAGGACAATTTTGAAACATCAGAAAAATACAAAAATAGAAAACCCTAACCCTAAACCCATCTTTTTTTCAAGGAGCGGTGCGCCCCCCTTCCCATTGAGCAAAAAAAAACCAGAGAGAGCAGGGGCGGCTGCAAGCCTCCCTTTCCCTGTTTACAGAGGCCGGCTGACCCTCCCCTTTGATTTTCTTCTTCCCCTCAGTAGCCGGCAACAAACCGACAACCCCCTCTCTTTCAAAACAAAACCGGAGCAGCCACTCCGTTCCTCCAAGCCACAGATCTTCCCTTTCTCACCTGAACACCCATCAGAACAACAACAGCCTGCCCTCGCCCACTTCCCCTCTCAACCGAACCGTTTCCCTCATCCCCATCGACCAGCCTTTCAAAGGCAATCAACCGACCGGCAGCCATCACAGGCCGCTACCACCAACAGGAGTGAAGACCACTCAGCAGCACGCCCACTGAGCCACCAGCGCCGTCCACTCTATCAACTGGCAGTGCCGTCCACACCTAGCCACAGATTCACCGCTGCCAACTGCCCGCCACCTGAAGCAGAGGAGAAGAAGAAGAAACACATAACAGACCGATCTGTAGAAAGAAGCGGATCTGAAACCGAGAAGCGGATCCGAAACCGAGAAGAAGAGAAGGAGAAGCCAGATCTGACAAGAAGAAAAAAAACCGAAGCAGATTTCAAAAAAAAAGGAAATAAAAACTAAAATCAACTAGTTGTTGTGTTTTTATTGTTGCTGCAGGTCATCGCCGGCGCAGGGAGACAGAGAAGAGGAAGAGGTTCCCGATCCACCAGTTTCTGCCACCTTCATCGGCGGTGGTGCGTGAATCCATAAGCCGCCAGTGGCTCCTGGTGGCGCGTGGAACAGCGCGCCACCACTGTTCCGACAGCTCTAGAAGTTGGCCTGACACTGTTCCGGGTTGTTTTGGGTCATTTTTGTAATTTTTAAATTGTTTAATGTAATATTTGTTTAGTTTCGAGTTTTTGTAATTTGTATTTTGTAAATATGGAAGAAAAAAAAAAAGGAAAAAGAAAAGAAACAAAAAATATAGTGAAAGTGTATGTGTGTGTTTGTATTTGTTTTATTTTTTTATATATTTTTTTATGATAAAATTGTAAGGATTAAAGAAGAATTTAATATTTTGATTGGATCACGGTCAAGAATTATTAACTTATACGTAAGTTGTATTTCTAATATTCGATGAAAAGACAATTATTAAAACTTCTTTAACACATCAAATTCACGAAGCAGCTTACCTCAGGTAGGGTGCGTTAGGGGTGCTAATACCTTTCCTAACCACAACCAGTCTCTTACCCGCGATCTCTGACAAGAATAGTACGCTCAGTTTCCTAGTAACCTGCAATTAATTACTAGGTGTCGACTTCAACGAACCAATCAAAGCAACCAACACAAAACGAGGAGAGACAAAAAAATATCAGCCGATGCTGCGCGGATTTTGACGTGCGACAAAAGAGATGATAGAAAACTAGACCACTAAGAAAGCAAAAGCTAAGCACTTGGAAATAGAAGTTATAAGATCAAGCAAAGGGTCAATATACATAATATTTTAGCAAAAGGAGTCATAAAGTGTTAATATTTTATCGATATGTTCATATTTAGTATAACCTAGCAAAAAAAAAAATATTAATCCACAAGGAGGAGATCTTGATTCTTGACTAGTGCAAGATATTCTCCATGTACAAGTCGTTTTTATGATTTATATCAAATTGGTTATTTGAGAACACTTGCGACATTACTTTTGTTTACAACAATCTAATTTAATTAAAGGTTATATTTATTTCTTCTTCTAAAGTCTGAACCATTCGAACATATTTGCTAGATTTTCCACATCATCTAAGTAATTATTAGGTTTGAGATTTTTATTAAAATGTATATAATTCAAACTATATAACCCAAGATCCGTTTAGTTTCTTCCTTATATTACATATTAAAAGGGAAAAAGAAAATCTTATTTGCACGGAAATTAAAGACTCAATACCCTTTCTTTTTTCTCTCCAGAAAATGAGATGAATTGAATCATAAAGCACATCGACTTCAACGAGATGAAAGAAACGTTGACCACTAAGAACGCAAAAGCTAAGCACTTGGAAATAGAAGTTAACTAGCAGCAACGGAGCTTGTTATAAGATCAAGTAAATGGTCATTATACTAAATATTTTAGATAAAGGAGTCATAAAGCATTAATATTTTATTGATATATTCATAGTTTTCATTATCAGTGCAAGGAACTTATATATTAAATTATCCAATAGAGATATGAACTAAGCACCTGTACCACTGCCAAGTTTCTAAATTCTGATGTTTGTCAAACTTATCAACAAAGTAAACTTGTTACAACTTACTTGAACTTTCCATTATCAATAAAGCTCTCTCTTTTTAGCACCATAACCAATTTTCTTTGGAGTCTGGATATCTTTAAAAACATAAAGGATGGGGGAAAAAATCAAAACATAATGTTTCTCGTCAATTTAGGCAATTAAACACCTGTTTTGGAACTTTACAGTCATCCCCACCCCATATAAAGATGAAGATATGCTTTGTGCCTCCCAGCTCCTCACCTGCTCAAAAGCAACAGGAGAAAATATTCGAGGACTCAATATTCTTCATTGCATTCTAAAAGTTCAAGATTCAAGATCTATGTGTTCACATGTTGTTTCTTTTTTTGAACTAATATCATATATAAGGTTACAATGGCACAATCACAAGATACACCAAATCTAAGAGATTATCCATTGATCGATGCAATGGAAGATTTAGTATAACCTGACAAAAAAAAAAAATTCCACGAGGAGATCTTGATTCTTGACTAGTGAAAGATATCCTCCCTGTACAAGTCGTTTTTATGATTTATATCAATTTGGTTATTTGAGAACACTTGCGACATTACTTTTGAATGCTAGAATTTAACCTGACATATTAATGGTCAAGGCATGCTTCTGCCCTGTAGCACTGCTCCAGTCTTGTATTTAATAATTCGGTCCATATGTGTGTGTGTGTGTGTGTGTGTGTGTGTACACAGAAGTTTTGCACTCTCCACATAAAACGAAGCCTTGTGTGTGTACACAGAAGTTTTGCACTCTCTACATAAGACGAAGCCTTACTAATTAAGACATCGAGAGGTATCCACAGATTATAATACCTTCTCTTTCTATCATTTATTGATCGAGTACAATATTACTAGTCTTGATTATCTATGTCGGATGCTAAATAATTACATTCTTATCGTATTGTTAAAGAATATCTTTATATCATTTTTAATTAATTCCCCTGAGTATTAATCTTAAAATAAAAAAATTTTACTGTCTCATCGACTAAGATTATTTTTGGATTTGTAATTACTTTTATGTTTACGATTTTAGAAAAATAATTTTTGAAAAAACACTTTTTTGTGTGATTACTTTACGTAAAATTATGATTAAAATTATGGATGAACATGAAATTACTAAATAGGATATCAATTGTTTCCATACTTGAAATTGAAACAATCAATACATATTTAATTCTAACTACTTGAAAATAAAATTCTACACAAACACTAACATTAACACACTTGGTTGTACATGAAGAAGAGATTACAAGATTTAATAACAAAAGATCTGGGTTGGTTTTTTTTTTTTTTTTAAGTTGATGTCCAGGCCAGTTTGCTAGTATTTCTATTAATTTTACGAGTCTTAAAGTTAATTACCATGTAAGCTTTTAATAACCTTGAGAGAAATCAAACTCGTGACCACTAGAAAACAAATCCAAAACCTAACTAGATAAACTTCCTCTTAAAATTAGGTGTTGGTTTTTATTGATCTTGGTCGTGGATAGGTGGTGTGTAGTGTAGATCTGGTTTTGATTTATGTGTTTTGTGGCTAGAAAAAAAAAAAAAAAAAAAGGATGAAAACACTGGATTTAGAGAGAGGTTCTTCAACGGTGGAAGAGGTTGGCATAGATTTGAATCACCGGACAATGAGAGTCTTGAACTGGATTCTGTAAGGAGAACGAGAAGAGAAGATTGAAATATTTTGGTAAAAATAAACGGTCTTCAAGGCTTATTACATTTTGCACATGAATCTTTAAAAACGGTGAAACATGCTTTTCATTAACATGTAGTTAGACCACAAATTGAACATGAATCCCACATCTTTAAACCTATATTTTACTCATTTACCAAACCACACCATGCTTTCTAACACAAAAACATAGCCCACAATCAAGTGTGAAGATTATATCAAATGCCGTCAAGGGACAAAAGAACAAGATGCCCATGGACGAAGGAGCAAAGATGTATGATTGATGATGATTCCATGTCAAAGACTACTTGCCTGGGATAAGTACAGGCTACGCAGCTAGCAGTACCATGGACAAATGAGCAAAGATGTATGATTTGATGATGATTCCATATCAAGGAATACTTGCCCTAGATAAGTACAAGCTGTACAGCTAGCTAGCATACCATGGACGAATGAGCAAAGATGTATGATTGATGACGATTCCAGGGATTAGTTTTTCAAAACAATACTAAACTAAATTATTTCCGGATTCTTTTAAAAGGCTAATTTTTTAAAAAACAAATTGAACAAAACAACTTGTTTTTTTATTAAAAAAAAAAACATGGGTTAAACAATTATTATTTTAGATTCATGAAAGACTCGGATGCGTAAATCATTAAATAGACCAGGTTTAAAAAGCGTGTTATATATGAATGCTGGTATTTATTAATATATTTTTTTTATAAAATTTTAAATTAAATTAAATATATTTAGAAAAATATTTATTGAATGGTCTCGTTAGCTTTTTATTTATTTATCATTCATAATCTTGCATATATCCAACCAAACTCATTACAACCATATAAAATTGACTGGATATTAAAAGTGGTCCACTAAATTACATATGGCTTAAGATTCTCATGGATTCTCATCATAGAAGGCTTTTTCTTGCATCAAATAAAAGAACATAAAACCGAGTCAACTAAAATCATTAAATTAATTAAGTTTTGAATCAATTGTGATCTTGGCTACTTATTTGCTAGTAATCCTTTCCATTTCCTTACGTTTAAGTGTCATTCTTGGGCCCAATAATTTCTAGTGATATATTATTTATTAAAATGGAGTGATCAGAAATCATTAAAACGAAGAACAGAAGATACTGATCTTGTCACAAAATTAATAATGCTAGCTACTAGGAAGTTACTGATCTTGGCACATAATAATACTAGCAACTAAGAAGTTTCCTGGCTGATGATCCCACACACACCTTTGGGTCTTGTGGAGATCATTTCATGAGCTCAATCAAGCCCTTCACTTTCCAGGAAATGAATCTTTGCAAATATTTGACTTTCTGTGACTACTTAGACCTTAAAGTGACAAGTAGGAATAGGAAAATGAAAGACCAGGTTGATAATTAGGGAAATTCTAGCCCTTTTACACGGCGTAAGCCATAGCAAAACAGCATCTTGTGCATATTTTCACCACCCCCCCCCCCGGTTTCTTTCCTTGAGAAACAATTTATCACTCCTGTGGCGCATGGGATGATGTCAATAAGAAGGCTCTTGTGGCATATGGCTTCTTTTCAATGACAGTGTCTGCACAAAGGGTTTCTTAGCTGAGAGGAGAATCATCATTTACGAGGAAGCTCTTTGTCCTTTCTGCTGTAAGGAGATTGAGACTACACATCATCTTTTCCATCTTTGTCCAAAATCATGGTCTCTTTAGGGCAGACTATTTAGTTGGTTTGGGTGTGTAGGTTGTCTACCAAAAGAACCATATCATAACCTTCAGGAATGGTCCAACATGGTAAAAGAAAAATTTCAGCGTCAGGCAATTACCCTTCTCTGTAAAGGATTATACTGTTCAATTTGGATAGCGCGCAACCACATGATCTTTGACAACAAAACTCCAGACTGGGATGTGATTTTTGACCTCACCTTTCATTGGTTGGCCTTTTGGTTGAAGTCCTTTGTTAAAAATTTCAGCTATACGGGCTCTGATCTTTATAGGAATCCTGAATGTATTATGAACTGGACTAACTAGTCAGGTCTTTAGATTCCTTGTTTTCTTAATGTATTTTTAATTTCCCATGTAATCTTCTTTATCAGCCCTCATCTCCTTAATGGGGGCATATTATTTATAATATTCTCGATTACTATCAAAAAAAAAATAAGAAGGCTCTTGTGGTCTAATTCCATGGCTTAAATTGTTAGTTTATGTTACTTGGAAATTATCTCCAATTCAGCTATTGTGGTTGAATAACCTCGACCAATAATTTACTCATGAATTTTATTTCTGAAAAATTATCATATATTAATCACATCTTGTCAATTCAACTCGATAAAATTATATTATAATAAACAATATCAAATTTATCACATTAGATGGAACTATATATAGTATAAAAGACAACTCAATTGGACCGAATTTTTTTTTTTTGGAGCTTTTTTGCTGAATTGGTACAAATAGAAAGCCTAAATTAATTGTTGAATGAGCAAGAAAACATAGCTAAATTGGTTGTACAAATATAAAGTCAGCTCAATTTAACAATAATCCTTGTAGGAATATGGTTATAAATGCAATGAGAATAAATCAGGGTCATACCAGTCAATGTCCAATCATAAATAAGAACCTAATGTAGATGCGGTGATATTTTTTTATTTTTTAAAAGATTATAATGAACCATTATGAGATAGTTGCACAAATCATAGTAAATTATCGGTTGTTGCTTAGGTGTTCACCATAAAGTTAAATATCGGTTGTTGCATAGGTTTTACTAACTTAAATATTCTTTTATGTTAATTTGGACCATTTATTGAAATTACTAAAATTTTTCTTTTATAAATTTTTACTTCAAAGAAAAATTTGAATGGGAGAGAGTTAAAAATAATATTGTGAGGAGGGTTTGAGAGAATAATATTGCAATTAGGTAAGATTGAATTCAGGATAGTTTTTTTCTTTCAAATATTAAAATTTTATTTTGCATTTACTAACAAATAATTAATTTGTACCATATAAGTTGTGTGATTTTTTATACGAGACGTAAAAGAAAGCTAAAAAATTTGTAAAAAAAAGAGAGTTTTCAAGTTATAATGATGTGATGGTTTAGAAAGATTTCAGATTGCTGCATATCTCAGAGGTTGTATGGGAAAAATCCATTCAGCAAGTGACATTCACGCGTTTCATGCAATGGTCACAATCTGGTGTAGAAAATCAAAACCAGCATGTTCACGATTTCGTTACCATATACACCGACGGCTCTGTTCTGTTTTTTTTTTATACAAAGCATATGAAAAGATTTTTTTATTACATCCATTTTTTATTAGTTGTTTTTTATAAATATATTTAGCTGGCAACATTTTTTTCTCTTTCAGGCTACGGTTCTTAGACATGAGTCAAGCTCGATGAAGCTTTTTTAAAAAACGCATGTGCAAAGTGATGACTGCAAAAAAAAAAAAAAAAAAAGTGCAGCAGCTTGTGGATAGTCGAGCTTAACACTTTGTGGTATGTTGGTTTTCAATCTCTTTTTTTCTTAAGTTAGTATTTCCTTTAATTTAATGAATTTATTTTTTCTTTCTAATATACATATAACTATCGGTTAAGGGAGTAGACACATAGATGACCCTTTGACCTATCTGGATCTCGATCCAAATTTGTGATTGGAGGTAAGATTATCTGGTGGACTCAATAGAAGTCATGCATGTGAACTCTCTAATACTACAACTGAGAACTTGTGGATGACCTGTAATGCTTCAACCGTTTGGATGCTCGCAATCGATTCCAAGCACTCAAACTCCAGAGTTCGCGACAATGTTCGACCAATGAGTACTGACTCGGACGACCCATCTTAATGATAAATGTTAATGACTTACTACTGATCATGAATAACCCCATCAATTGGTAATGGAGATGAGATCATAGATGGGTGGTTCATGAGCACCTCCTAATTGGCCTCATGGTCCCGGCGATAATTGGCCCCATGGTCCCGGCGACGACCAACCTCCTCCTCCTCCTCTAGTGCCATCTTTATTTTAAATTTATTGTATTTGAACATACAAATATTTAAATTTGTAATAAATAATTTATTTTTTTATTATTTAAAAAAAAATATTATTTACGATGTTACCAACAACACAACTCTATCTTTATATTCTAGACAGTTGAAAAAGAATTACTACAAATGCCACTATTACTGATGAGGTTACTGACGATACTAGATCGTCGGTATATTACAGAGAGTTGGAAAAAAATTACTGCAAATACCACTGCTACTATTAACTCACATACAAAATTATAGATGGTATTTTGTTGGTGATATATTATATTTACTGATACTAACAGACAAATAAAAACACCGGTGTAAAATTTTTTTGGCACGCCTTATCTATTTGTAAATCCATCAATATATTTATTATCGATAGACTCATCAACAATTTATAAATTATTGATGAGAGTTTTTGATGGATTGTTTTTGTTTGTGAGTCTGTTAGTAATATATATACTGATAGATTACTAGTGTAAATACCGATATAAATTTCTGATAATAAATCTGTTAAATATGATAGTGGCTTAAGGTGCATGGGATGTAACCTTTTGAGTTTGATTTGATATAACTGGATCTGATTGGATCCCTTGTATATTATCTGGCATCAATTCAAGTCGGTTGTCATATAATCAGTTTTTTTTTTTTTTTTTGGTTAGAACTACCGGTTTTTTTAGGCTAATTTTTAGGTCATTATTAAAGTTTTCTCAAGTCATTGCCATTGACACCATTTTTCTCCTTTTGGACGGTGCATAATTTCTATTGGTTTCATTATCAATTGTGCTTGCGTTTTCATCTTTGAGTATTTTGCTATATCTACCTTTTAGTCCCTTTGCTCTATATAAGGAAGCAGCATTGGAGGCTGTTTTTCAGAGAATTAGCTCTCTAAAACGAAAGGGAAACTACTTCATTGTATACTTCGAAGATGGTGCCGCATGGGTTCAGGTTCAATCCCACAGATGAAGAGCTCGTCCAATTCCTAGACAGAAAAGCTTCTGGCCAAGAAATGCCACTTCATTTCATTCTCGAAACAAATGTTTACGAGCGTGAACCACAGGATCTTGAATGTGCGTAATATGCACTATGTATTTCTTTGTTCTACTGCATGTAGGGCTCGTGATTTCTCTTCCCTTTTCTCTGTAATAATGGTATAGCGGAAATGAATTTTTCAAGCTTTTTTGCACGTATACTATATATTTTCTAGGGTTGAAGTTTAGAGGGATAATATCATATTCCATGATCTTGTCCATCCATTGAAATTTACAGTATCAATGTTGAGTTTATGGTATTTTCTACCTTACTATGATATCTGACAGCTTAAGTCAGATCTCTATAACAAAATTGTTACATGCAGGGAATCAAACCGCTCCTTTAAGCAATGGTGAGAGATACTACTATTGTACGAGGGAGACAAACTATTCGAGGGAAGTACTCGGTCGAGGATGGTGGAAAGCTACGAGCCATGTCAAGAAAATACATGCTAATAACGATGATCAACTTCTTGTTGGGAACAAGAGGCCTTTAACATTCCATAGGTTCAAGGACAATGAAAGAAATCGCAATAATGCCGTCAAGACTAACTGGATTATGCATGAATACAGCCTTGAATCAAGAACCACGGTACTGGTTTTAATATTTTTGCGTGCTCAGTTCTAAGTTAATTAGTCTTAATTAATTATATGCATCTTCTTATGTTTGTTTCATTTGTACTACTTCCATTTTGTTAGGACTGGAGGCTTTGCAAGATTAAGCACAAGGGGAAACCAAGCGTGCAAGAAGAGATGGAGAGTATGAGGAAACAATATTCATCGAGGAATGATTTCGAAGCCGGAAGTTCGACCATTTTTGTCGATGGGCAACAGCAGCAGGAACAGACCTCATCACGGCCAACAAATTATGAAGGATATGATCATGAATCCTATTATCAATGGAACAATATGCAGCAGTCACCACCGTCTCCATATGATCCTTATCTACCGGCGCCACCGAGTACTAATAGTGGTCACTATTATGTGGAGCAGCAAGAGAAGTTAGAGTCCAGTGATGAGCACCCATTTCCTAGTCTTTGGTCTTGGACGAACTAGGATTTTGTTGCATCTAAATCCAGGTTGCTATGAATGTAAGAAAAAATTGCTTGTGCATGTTTTGGTATAGGGAAGGATGTCTCGTTGCCTTTCTGTTACTGTAGTCATTATTGCTATGTTAGAAATAAATACGATTGTTCAGTACTTGTTTATCCCCTCATTTACGACGTTGTTCTTCTTTCTTGGTGCTAAAAATTGTAGCTATACCGATTAGCTATCCTGCATCCATACTAAAATACATTGATGCTACTATTTTTGGTAAAATTGGGGAATATCCATTGTAGCCAAGTTCGGATATATATCAACAGAAACTAAATACACATTTGTTCAAACAAGAATCAACATCTATTCATTTTTTTATTTGATATTTTTTTTAAAACCTGCAACAATAATGATGGATATTATACAAGAAAAATACACAAATTCAATGTTGTTCTGCAATATTGCATCTATATTCACAAGAATCATGAATTTTATTTCATTACATGTCAAATTAGAGTTAAATAATGTGTATTTATAATAAACCCCCGGTCATTCTAGGGATATCAGTAATTTTTAATAATATCTATTTATCATACCACGGGGGTGTTGGCCCTCAACCTATCAATCATTTCGCTGCCCTTGTTTTAATGTAACATTGTTTATAAGCTACAAACTACAATGATATATCATTTATAGGTATTCTTGGATCTACATCAATTGAATTTAAGTTCTCTAATCAAACAACCTTAAAGTGAAACATGTGATCTAGCGTAATATATTTTAAGGATAATGAAAACATAATGTAATTTTCATAAAAGTTATTGACAAACAAAATTTTTTTAATAGTGAATTATAGGTCACACTGTACTTAGCTAGGTTGTATGTTTGTAATACTTGTAAACGTACATCAAGAAATATACTTTTCTTCATAGACCTAATTGCATTAGTTCCAACCCTTTTTATTTTTACAAAAAAAATTATACTTTTCTTTTAAGTTTTTGATGTACAGTACATTCGTATTGTAAATTATCATACATCAAGACTTTAAGTATAAATATGTAGAGATAGATCAATTGAATCCATTGAGTGAAGGAGGATTTGAATGCTCATATTAATAGATTTACCTATTTGAAAGTGCTTTTCAAAAGCATTTCCGAAAAAATTTGAAAATTTTTTATTTTTTTTATTTTAAATTAATATGTTTTTGATGTTTTTAAATTATTTTGATGTGCTGATCTCAAAAATAATTTTTAAAAAATAAAAAAACATTATTGACATGCTTTTCTAAATGAAAAATAATTTAAAAAACAACAACAATTAAATTTTCAAACATTCTTTTAAACATTGTAACTCTCATTCTTTTCAAGAAGTAAAATTCAGATTCAGCTCTAATTCGCATTATTGAATTTTGTAGGGTCCAAACACACGCAAATGAGTAATATTCCTACACATAACTATCAATCCAACATCGTCCACATAACTATGAATGCCAACAGTGTTGTATATATGTACAGTGGAAAATGTGAAGAATGCATCCTTCCGTTCATACTAATTTAGCTCTAGCTAGGAGTCAAAGGTACGTATTTTTTTTGTGAGATTTCAATGTGTGAAAAGGAAACAAGAGCAAGCACCCATGCATGGAATATGGAAATGAATGTGAGTGATTATCCACAAATCATCCGCAAAGGTACGGCTAGTATTGTCAAATACTAGCAATATTAGCAAATAATTCGTGTTCCTATCCAACTGGTAGCCAACAAGCAACCTTTCCTATCCAACTGGCCCTCTCACACATGAGGAAAAAGAGGGTGGTTTTGCTTTTCCTTAGTTCCAGATCATTGAAAAGACCCCATTGATGTTGATTGGAACAAGGAATAGGAACAGTCGGTCATCATGGAATAAGAACAGTGCTAGTGTAGGGAAAAATATTAATTATATTTTAAGATATATAAATATAATTTAAATTATTGAATTAAAATAATTTTTTAATATAATACTAAAATTTTAATATTAAACGATCACAAACTTAAATTTTATCATCCTTATCCGTATTTACAGTCAATGCAGTACCAAAAGGGAACATCCTTCATGAAAGACAAGACCATGCTATCCAACGGGCACGTGTAGGGCCACGGCTCATGCAAATGCATACGTTTTCCAAGTGAGGTTCCTGTCATTTGCAAGTGATCATGAAATCCTCGATTGGACACGCATCTGCTACTTCCACGGCTAATGAATTCATTGAAGAACAGCTTGCCTTAAAGTCCTTTGTATCTATCGGGGCCAAGTAAACGACGTAACAAAAAATTCAGACTAGAAACAAGTAACAAGCTGAAAAAGGCCCACATGAGAATTTGAGACATAAACCAGGAAGCTGGCGTGATTGTGATTATTTTTTAAATAATTTTTTATATAAAAATATATATTAATTATATTTTTTATTTTTAAAATATTATTTTTAATATCAGTATATTAAAATAATTTAAAAATATTTAAAATATATTAATTTGAAGTCATGTATATGAACTTTCTAATACTATTAAATATATTCATGTAGTATAGTATTTGGTTGAACTTCGGGAGCTCATTGTCAAGGCTAGCTATGGCTGGTAGGGGTTAGCATCCATAGAAGAAGAAGAGAAGGGAGTAAATTTTTCATACACAATAAACTTATCATTTTACCCTTCACAATTTAAATCTTATAACTTGTTTTCAAGGGTAATATGGTTTTTTTCATCGAGATATTTTTACTATTACAAGATTGAATATAAATGGAGAATTCTTTTAACCTTTTATTTGCTTAGCATAATGTCTAAAATATCTTTAAAAGTTGAATTTTCTTAACTGCATGAATATATTTGGCTTTTTTCTTCTTCTTTTTTAGCATAGTATATTTACTAAATATTTTTTTGAATAAAAAAATCTATAGCAATGATTGAAGGGCTTTTTGGTTCTTTTGTTATGTTTTTTTTTTTTTTGTTAATATTGTATGGGGTTAGGAACGTTTGTGTATTTATATAAATTAAATTAATTTAAAAATAAAAAAAACTATTGGTATATACAACCCACGTGACTGGATGTGAAAGGCGTCTGTATCTTTTAAACGACAAGTACGACTTTTCCCAGATGCCAAAATATGCTTACTGTTGTCTCTTTCAAAGAATAACGTGGAGGTTTGGTGGTGGTTGAATTCTCCCTTTCTTTCAATATCTTCCCCTTGCAACGCACGCTAGTCTAGCCAAAATTAAGAGAAGTCCTGGTTTCATGAAATTAATGGTGCATCCTTGTTTTGAAAAACAAACAGAATCTCGAAACTTCTCGATAAGGTTGGCAATTTTTAGGCATCAAAAGGCTTTCAATGCAAGCTTGTATAATAATACCCTTTAGGTTTTTTTTTTCATGGATGCATGGCATTCATTTGGTGCCTCCAAAGACCCTGTTTCCTGGTGAGCCTTGCATAATCCAGTATTTTGCTTATATATTAAATTTCTGTTGTCAGCTATCAAGTGGGGAAAACATCAACTGAACTTCCCAAGGCACAAAAAGAGGCGAGGGGCCCAAAGGCCTCGGAGTTGACATCACACTTGTGGTTTTACCCCGAACCACATTAATTTTACCTCAAAACGATGTCATTTTACTGCCCTAATGCAACAAGAAATTTTTATATTAATACTGTAGTTGTAGTTTAAATCACATTGAAATGGTCTAAACAAAACACAGATATGGTAGAGCGTACATGGTACTTCAAAGCAATGCAACATGGAATTTGCTTCTCTTTGTTACATACAAGCTGGTTGTCTTTGTCCAGTATTTGTGCTTCCTTTCACTGTTTACACTTAACATTCTATGTTCTTTGCAGCAGAATGTTGTATGACAAACGATTTAGTGCCTTCCATTATCCTGTCACCGACGAAGATGCTCCAAACTATCGCTCTATAATCCAGAACCCTATGGACATGGCTACCATGCTGCAGCGTGTTGACTCTGGTCAATATATCACATGCTCAGGATTCCTGCAAGACATTGATCTCATTGTGACCAATGCAAAGGTGTGTTTTGTTCCTAGCTTCATTTAATTATATTTCTAGGTTCTCCTTTCTTTGGATAATTGAGCACCACTACAACTTTGGTCAGTGCATCTATTTCATGCTTAAATTTGGCGTGCATGTTTCTACTATAGGTGTACAATGGAGATGATTACAATGGAGCTAGGATTGTCAGTAGAGGATATGAGCTTCGGGATGCAGCAAGTTTCCAAGCCTTTTGGTTTTCCATGATTTTTCCTCTCATTTTGTCCCATCACCTGAAGCATCATTTGATGAATCCCTTTTCATAATATTTTACAGGTGCATGGAATGTTGTCACAGATGGATCCTGCGCTTGTCACATACTGTGACAAGTTGCTGCTCAAGGGGGTCCTGTACAAATATCAGATGATTTAGGGGGATCTATTTTCCCTTCAACTCCAGTTGTGCAGCTTGGAACAGTTACTAGAACAAGTGCCAGGCTACGCAATGTCCAGCCTGATGTTAATCTGGATCAAAGCTACGAGGCCTTGAAATGGCAGAAGAAAAATGCTGATGCTACTCAAGCTGGTGTGTTCATTGGTAATGCTATACGCTTTGTCCTTCTGATATTGCTGTTTGTTTTTCCCACCTATCTGAATGATGTCTTGAAACATGTCAAGTTGCAATACACATTTTACATGTTCAATTTTGGTGCGGATACTGATGTAATAGATCAGTAGCAAGTAAAACTATTCTCAGCCACCCACTTCTTGTATAATAGACATGACCTGTTTGTAGTTCATGTTTTCAAATTTCCTTTCCTTGTTAGAAAAACCTCTCGTAAATATTGATAACTAAATCCTGAAGCCAGAAATCTCAATTTTTCTATTCAATATATGAATTTGATCTCACAGCCCGTATTCCAAACTAGCATTCTCTTCTGCTTGTGCCCTTTATCTCACGTTTTTAACTCCTAATTTTCCTAGATTTGTTATATTTAATGTTATTCTTTGTCTGAACTCTTTAATTTGCCATATGATCGCTCTTCGGACACAAGTCTCTGATCATTTTATACTTTCCATGAAAAACAGCTTCAACACCAGAAGATAAATCACGGCATCAGGATTCAGTACAGGAAAAGCCGCCGGAGGAAGCCGGGGCAGATGATATGAATCCAGACAGACCCGAGTCCTCTTCAGCCGATGACAGTCGACATGAAACTTCAGGAGGAGAAGCTTCTGGTCATACCGAAGGGAGTGGATCCCAAGATGTTACAATGTCAGAAGCCGAAGGATCAAGCCACGTGGATCACATCAAGCGGCTTTTCGTGGAGCGCACTGAAAATTATGGCATTCCACTGCTTGAAAGGCTCTACACTCGTATAATGAAGGGAATCTTCGAAACCAAGGACAAAGGAGTCGAAGATGATGTCCCCAGATACTCAATTTTGAGGTTTTTGGTGAAATTTGCAGAGAACACTGCAAACTTCTGAAGTCGATACCTTTTTCCCTTAAAACAGAGGATAAAAAAGATGAAATTTGAATACCTTTTTTCCCTTAAATATATTTATATGCAAACTAACTTATTTATAAAAAAAAATATTTTTGCTCATAATCTTTTTAAGATTCGAAATTTGAATAATATTGTGAAGAATATATTTACATGGTAATTGAGTTAAATTTTTAAAGGTTACTTCACCACAACATCAAGATTAGGTTCCAATAGCTTTGCCCACACTATGTAATTATGTGAGGATCTTGATTTCATTTCTTTCCCATAAATTTTAGAATATTCCAAGAGTAACTACTAATATTTATTTAATAAAAAGATAAACATAAAAAGAAAAAGAAAAAAGAGAAACATGAAAAGAAGAGAGAAACACAAGAGAAATAAAAATAAAAATAAAATATTTTTGAGTTTAGATATAAATATTTTTATAATTTTTTATAAGTTTGGATATGATTTTCTCTTTTATTATCTAGTTTTATTTTTAAAGTGGATCCATAAAATAAGTATCGGTGATGATTGTTAAATTTCTTTAAAATTTTCCCTTCATGTTTATGTTCTCACTTCATCTCTTATATATGTAAGTGGGTTGCCTTTTGTAATTCTCTTTAAGACATTGTTTATTTTTATGATAAAAAAAAGTTTTTTAAAAATTTTAAATTGTTTTTCTTTAAATTAGTTTTTTTTAATGTCTCTAGATCATTTTGATATATTGATATTAAAAATAAATTTTAAAAATAAAAAATATATATATTTTTGAAGCATTTCTAAATGAAAAACATTTTAAAAAGAAACTGCTATTATAATATCAAACACTATTTAAGAGTGACTTCATTTTTTGTGCTTTTCCCTTAGGATAATTATTAATGATTAAAATATAAAATGACAAGGTACTAAAGTGAAATATTTCTTTCAAAATTAGGACTGTTGTAAGCTATCAAGATTACAAATGAAAATATTTGTATAAAATAAAATAAAAAAATTGTAACTTGCAAGAGCCATGATTGGATTGAAATTTGAATTAAGGTCTACTTTCTTTGACTCTATTTGACCTTTAACTTAAAATAATATTGGTTACTTTAAAGTTTTTATGCATATATTAATCAAATCCAAACCCTAATAATGTCTTTAAGTTCAGTTGTTATGATTTTTATTTTTTGAAACTTTTAAATACAAAATGGCTTAAATCTTGTCAAAGATTCAATATCTTTCACAAGAATTAATGTTGATCGAAATTCTCACTAGAACTTCTACCAAATATTTTATACAATCCAGGTGCGTATGCAAATATGCCTATAAAAGAAGAGGTCGTAGAACAAAAGGGAAAGGAAAAACATAAGAGAAAATAGAGAGAAACAAATAGAAAGAAAAGAAGAAGAGAGAAGAAGAAAAAAACTTAGGCTAAGGGGCAAGGGTCTTATTCAAAAAGCTTTTGAAGCTTTAACACTTGTCTAGGGAGATCTGGAAATAAGAAGAAAGACAGACAACACCAAGAACTAATCCAGATTTAGATTTTTAAGCTAAAAAGGTGTATACATTCAAACTTTAAAGGTGGAGTCCATGAGGCTTGTTGGATCATTCTTTTGTGTTTAATACTAAGTCTTGAATGCCTTAATATGCTCTTGATTTCTTTTTTCCTGCCATTTCATTGCATAAAATCTTGGCTTAAGGGATGCTAAAGGTGGCAGCAAAGAGGCAGGAACACTTTCTGTTAATGAAAAGATAGCCCCTTATTTTAGGTAGTTGGTCTGACCATTTAAAATGAAAGTGGCTAGATTTTGAAGCACATTCTACTAAAAATTGATTGTTGTTTTGAGTTGGTAGCTTTTAGGATTGTAAATCAATGCACTTTTTCTGAGTTTTTATATTGTTTTGTTGTTTTTTCTTTACCATAATCATGTTCCTTACCAATAGTAGGGTTTGTAGGGATAAAAAGGACACATATTAGAGGCCAAGATAGGCTTTTCTAGGTACATTTCACATCTATGGTTTTTGGGCAACCTGTTTCTAGGCTTAAAGTAGATTCATCCATTGAATCTTGTCTTTGGCGCTAGTTTCAAGGCTTAATTGGTTTAGTTTCTGGTTCAGGTAGGTCTGTCCATCATCTTTGATAAGTAATCTAGGTGTTTCTAACATCAATAACAAGTTTTAATTGATTTAAATTTTAGAGTTTTGGTTTTAAACTGAAACCCTTTTGTAGCAAAATCATGCAATTTTATTGATCATTAAAAAAATGAACCTTTGATTCTTGATCTATAGAGGATTACGAATAGAAACATCCCCTCCTTTACTCGAAGTCTACTCTAGATTGAGAACCATGTTTTGTGAGAAGAAGAAGAACATTCATCTGTTTTGTTTAATCTTTTATATTTTATCCATTTTTTATTGAAAAGTTTTTGACTTTTTTGTGTTTTTTTCACTTTTGATCTTTTTGGTTTTTGTTTTCTTTTCTTCAATTTGCTTCTAAGTTGATTCGGCTGGGTCAACCCTAATCAAGTTAGCCCGATTGTTTCAACCCGGTTGAGTCTACCTGAAGACCGAAATAATAAAAACACAAAAACATATAATAATAATATAAAAAAATCAACTTTTGCTTTGGTTTTGTTTAGTTTTTTTTTTTGGTTTTTAGGATGTATTTTTTCTTTTAATTTCCTTTTAAACCTCTCTTTTTATTATTATTTTCAAGAAAACTAAAAATAAAAAAATGTTATTTATGTGTTGCATACTGTCAAATCTCTAAAAAAATATAACAAAAAAATCATATTGTTTAGTATTTCCATACAAAAACAACAAAAAAAAAAAAAAGTGTTTTGGCATGTATTTTAGGATTTAATAATTAATTTATTAAATCCATGAGAATTTAACCAATATTTCAATCAATCACCCTTTTTTAAATTCATGATAATTAATAGTTAAAAATCCTGGCATAGAAGGTTGGACCTACAAGTGAGGTTGATATTTAAAATGTTAGGAGCTGACCAAAAAATTCTTGGAGTTGTCCTAAATATTCACCAATTTTAATTGAGAGTATTTTTTACTGTAATATATATACAAATTATAAAGAACCTTTTTTTTTTTTCTAAGAATTTATTTGAGCACACAAGTCCATAATAAATTCTTAAAACACTGGATTTATTCATATAAGTAAATCTCAAATCCTAAACCATAGATAGATCACCGATCAGAAAACCATCAAAAATATCTAAACCACATCAAACCATAAAGCAGCTTGCCTTAAGTAACTAGGGTGTACTAGAGGTGCTAATATTTTTCTTAGTCACAACTAATTTTTTACCTTTGAATTTTTGATAAGACCACTATACCCGGATTTTATAGAGATCCTAAACCAAACAACTAGATAATAATTTCAACAACCTTTAACACCACGTGACAATGTACAACAAAATAATAATTATTGCATGTGTGCAAAAGATCGATGAGCTGCTTTGTGAAAGAAAAGACAAGATAAATCTTCCACAACAAACATGGAAGATGAGAGAAGCATGTTTTCTGGATAGAGAAAAATGAATGGAAAATATTATTTTAGATGTTCTTATGATAAATTTTTGTGATAGATCATTTTTTTTCTTTTTTTTTCAATTATAAAAAATGGTCTTTAAACACATTTTCTTTTTCTTTTTTTCTTATAAAATCAGAGTAATTTCTTATTACTGAATACACCTTGAGTTTTGTTTTTTATATCAAATCATACTTTTTGATTTTTGTTTTATTATTTCTATATGAGCATAATATCAAAGAAAAAATTAACAATTATGTCTTCCTATCCTTTCCGATTCATGTAATGGATAAAAAATAGGATGATTTTTCTAATGCTGGGAAAAAAAAGATTTTTATTATTTTATATGTACCAGGTATTTTACAAGACCAAGAAGGTGCCACGCGGGACATTGAAGATCAGATTGCTAAGCGTTGTCGCATGTGTGCGGCGTCGCGGCGAAAAAACATCCACCTTCAAATTTGGTATTATCTAAAAATGTGGCATGTGGGGAGACAAGGGATTCTTGTCTTTTATTAGTGGAAAAATAGAATGAGAGTCGCCACATAATATTTTGGTCACTAGGAACCCTAACTGACCTTAGAGATCGAGTACGGGGACTGGTTGCATAAAGGGAAGGTATTAGCACCCCAAATACACCTTACCTAAGGTAAGCTGCATTGTTTAATTGTCTGATAAAATCTAAGGTCTTGTCGTGTTTTCTAGTTATTAGTCCATCTATGGTTTAAGAAAAAAAAAATCATCTTCCGTAAAGAGATCCTTATCTTATCGGGTATGACCTAACTGTTCTAACATCAACAAAAGAATTTTAATATCTGAAATACGTCTTACGTATAAGATCATAACCCTAGATATTAAAGGAAAACAAAATAAGTTTTTTTGATATTTTTGAAATATTGGCCTAGTGCTCCTGACTTTAATAAACTGGTTATTAAAACCAAAATGCATGTTAATACAAATTTTTGAATCTTTGTTGTATAAAAATATGATATGATTTTTTTTTAATTATTTGTTGAAAAACTAGGTCGTATGCATGAAAACAAAAAAAAATATATTTTTTATGATTTTGTCGAAAACCAGGTATTTTAATATCAAATTTATATCTTTACAGTATAAAAATACAAACCGGTAGTAATTAAAATGCAGTAAAAAATTGCAGAACATCACAGAATTTTTGAAATAATTTTTTGATTTGTTTTGACCGGGCCCAGCCCGGCCTATGTGGCTGGGCTGGACCCAGCCAATGACCCCGCCGGTTTTAGGATGCACGCGTGAGTGCTGACTGTTCAAGTGAATTATAATTCACTTGAACAGTAAAAATGCAAAAGGAAATCGCATGCACAGAGATGAAAAACGCATACCTGGAAGTGGAAACGAAAGGGGCGAAGGTGATGGCGAAGGCGTGCTGGCTGGTCTCTTCTGTGCTTTCGCCTGTTTAAGTTCTTCTCCTCTGTTCCTTGTTTTCTTTTCTCTGTTTCTCTTGTTTTTTTTTTTTTCGATGTTCTGCCCCTGTTCTTCTCTTCTTCAATTCGTTTTTCTCTGCTCTCTCAGTGCATTTTCTCTTCTCTCGCTGTCTTTTTTTTTCTCTTTTCCCCTGCAGTTCCTCTCTGGTTTCCCCGTCCCTCTGTTTTTCCTTTCCTCTCTCGTTACTTTTCCTTCTCTGTTCTGCTCTTTCCTCCTTGCTGTCTCCTCTTTTTTCACCACGGTCCTTCTCTCTGTTTTCCTCTTGCTGTCTCTGTTTTCCCCACTTGTTTCTCCTCTCTCTTTGTCTCGTCTTTCTCCTTTCCCCCCTCCGGTTCAGTCTTCTTCTGCTGCTTTTATAGGTCAGAGAAGGCTTTGTGCTGGTAACGGCTGGCTTGATAACGGTTTGCAGAGGGATGATAGCCGTGAAACACGCCCCTTGATGGCTCCATTGCTAACGTCTCCTTCCATTATCGTCACCGATTCACAGCTGTTTGAAGACCATTAATGGTGGAAACGGCGCCGTTTGGGTTCTTCTAATTTGGCCCTTGAAGGTTTCGCTGTTTTATAATCAAACCCCCGAACAAATTGTAATTGTGTCCCTTACTTTTAGCGCCTTTTCTGTTTTAGTCCTTATTTTCGGATTGTTTCAATTAAATCCCTAATTGGCACTCAAACTTCAATAATTATACACTTAAGCACCTGATTTGACCAGATCAACTCTTCAAAATTGTAATTGGACCTCATAACTTTAATTACTTTCAATAAAAACCTAAATTGACTTAAAAAATCAATTTTATTGCAATTAAACCCTTCATAAATTCAATTAAACCTTAAATAAAATTTAATTAAGTCTATAAACATCTTATTTTGGACTTTTCTTTCTTAACTTGAATTTTCTTTGTCAATATGACTCTTATCAATAGAAAATATAACATTTAATTTCAATTCTTGTATTTTCTCATCAGTAGAAAATATAACGTTAAATTTTAATTCTTGTATTTCTGAATCTCCTCAACTAATTCCTAGTCATTTTATGGGCGTTCCAACATCCTTTCTCACTCCTGTTATTTGCTTTTAATTTTTTTTTTTTTAATTTCTTTTGAATATTTTTTTTGTATTTTCTTATTTTTTGTATGAGAACCCAAAAAATAGGTAACAACAAGCGTGACAAAGATATTGAGACAATTTTGAAGAGTATTTTTCTTGTTTTTTTTGAGTCGCTGTATTTTCTATTTTTAAACTTGTCTCCTATTTTAGCAGCATGTTTATTTTTAATATATATATATATATATATATATATATATATATAGTTTTAATTGTTGACAATAAAATAAATAATTTTTAAGACTTAATATCATAATTTTGAATCTACGAAAAAATACTTGGTTTTTAATTAAATAAAATAATAGCTTGAATACCCTTTCTTCTTCTGCCTCTCTGAGTAGTTTGAAGTTGAAGATATTAAACAAACATCTTGGAAACTATGAAAAAATATTCAAGAATATTGTCAATCAGAAGGAGACTAATTTATACCAGCGATGCTTTTGCTGAAATTCAAACCCAATTCTTGGTGTGTCTGCTTCAGAAAAGATCCCACTTAGTCCTCCCTGTAAAAGAATGCCACATTGGATTTTCCACCAGCCATAATAATACCATGGAGCTTGACAGCTTGTGAGGTCATATAAGCTTATGGAAACTGTACTCTGGGAGAGAGACAGAGAGAGAAACTGCTTTCACTCTAATTTTTTTGCATTGACAAGAAAATCCCGACTTTACATCTGCTACCAGCAAGATTTCTTTTTTTGGGTTCATTTTTCATTTTTCTTTTATCCTCTGTTTTAAGGGAAAAAGGTATCGAGTTCAGAAGTTTGCAGTGTTCGCTGCAAATTTCACCAAAAACCTCAAAATTGAGTATCTGGGGACATCATCTTCGACTCCTTTGTCCTTGGTTTCGAAGATTCCCTTCATTATTCGAGTGTAGAGCCTTTCAAGCAGTGGAATGCCATAATTTTCAGTGCGCTCCACGAAAAGCCGCTTGATGTGATCCACGTGGCTTGAGACTTCGGCTTCTGACATTGTAACATCTTGGGATCCACTCCCTTCGGTATGACCAGAAGCTTCTCCTCCTGAAGTTTCATGTCGACTGTCATCGGCTGAAGAGGGCTCGGGTCTGTCTGGATTCATATCATCTGCCCCGGCTTCCTCTGGCGGCTTTGCCTGTACTGAATCCTGATGCCGTGATTTATCTTCTGCTGTTGAAGCTGTTTTTCATGAAAGTATAAAATGATCAGAGAGTTGTGTCCGAAGAGCGATCATATGGCAAATTAAGGAGTTCAGTCAAAGAATAACATTAAATATAACAAATCTAGGACAATTAGGAGCTATAAACTTCAGATAAAGGGCACAAGCTGAAGAGAATGCTAGTTTGGAATACGGGCTGTGAGATAAAATTCATATATTGAATAGAAAATTCAGATTTCTGGCTTCAGGATTTAGTTGTTAATATTTACGAGAGGTTTTTCTAACAAGGAAAGGAAATTTGAAAACATGAACTACAAACAGGTCATGTCTATTATACAAGAAGTGGGTGGCTGAGATTAGTTTTACTTGCTACTGATCTATTACATCAGTGTCCGCACCAAAATTCAACATGTAAAATGTGTCTTGCAACTTGACATGTTTCAAGACATAAAAAACAAACAGCAATATCAGAAGGACAAAGTATATAGCATTACCAATGAACATACCAGCATGGGTAGCATCAGCATTTTTCTTCTGCCTTTTCAAGGCCTCGTAGCTTTGATCCAGATTAACATCAGGCTGGACATTGCGTAGCCTGGCACTTGTTCTAGTAACTGTTCCAAGCTGCACAGCTGGGGTTGAAGGGAAAATAGATCCCCCTAAATCATCTGGTATTTGTACAGGACCCCCTTGAGCAGGAATCTTGTCACAGTATGTGACAAGCGCAGGATCCATCTGTGACAACATTCCATGCACCTGTAAAATATCATATGATTGAGGAAGGCTATGAGAAAGAAAAAAAAAAAAAAGAGAGAGAAAAAAAAGAGAAGAAGATTGAAAAAAAAAGAAAAAAAAAGAAAAAGAAGTTGAAATTGCCTTCACTTAAAGACAAGTCAAAGATAAAGGAAGGAGAACATCTATCAAGTCTATGAAGAGCAAAAGAAATTTCAATCAGAGAAAGGCACAACAAAAATCAATACCAGAAAAAAAAAAAGACTAAGATATAAACGTGACTTTTGGTATCCATTATAAAGCCTATGATGTTATAAGATGATTGAGGTTGGTTAGTCCTCAAGGAAATGTGGATTTGCATTATGACTTATGTTAAGAAAAGTTTGATTTTTGAGGTTGACAAGGTTATATGTTGTTTCCTCTACAAAGACAACAATAGAAAATGAGTTGATGAATAGTTGATGTTGATCCTGGGTCTTTGAAACCCTCAAACACCTTTTGAGTCTATGAAATTCCTTTCTTTCATAGCCATGAACTATAGCTTGCATTACGTGCTTTTAAAAGCCCTTTTTAATCAAGCAAGCAATTTGAACCGATAAATGGCGCTCTCAAAACTTGAAGAGCTTTTCCATAAGGGTCGTGACTTCATGAATTAAGCTATTGGTTATTATGCATGCTAATAAAATAAGTGATAAGAAGAGAAACAATTTTCCTTGATAAAGCCTGAGTTTTGACTTGAGCATCTTGTTTTTTTGAAATTCACAAAAAAAAGGGGTCACCTCATCATAAACCATCAAATGATATACCCAATATCAAAGATTCAAATTGATACAAAGAACCATGGAAAAAGCCATTTTAATCCTACATTAGGTCAATTTCTATTTTCAAAATACATGACAATCAAAGGACCGTGTATTTCAAATAACGTGTGTTGGGTCTTTGATAAAAAATAAAAAAAAGCTTGATTTTCAAAAGGTCTTTTCAAAAAAGGACATCTCTAATTTCATTTCAACAAACTAGACTTTGAATAGACATGATCTTTCAAATATAAGAGTTGATTTCAAAACAAGGAACATTATCAAACATAGAAGAACATCGATTGAGTCTCCGAAATCCTTGATAGAAATGACATTGAATTCCTCGACACTCCTTGAAAAGTTGAGTAGTTGAGGGCAATACAGTGGACCCTAAAAAAGGAAAAACAAGCAATATTCAGATCAGCTATGGGGCAATGAAAGATGATTAAATGATGAATCAGTGAATTGAAGACAATGGTGTCCAAAGAAAGATAATCAATGAATGAGCACATTCAGATCATACTGGGGGCAATGTCATTCCAAAATAGTCCATGCTTTAGTGAACCCTATCGACAATGGAGAAACAAGGATGTACCTGAAAGACACTTTCATGTCATCATCTTTTGAAACATGGCTAGCGATCGATGAGGATACATGAATGAATGTAATTGAATGGCGAAAAGATGCACACCACCAAGACTGATTGTGGAACAATGTCGCACTTGAAGGACAATCTCATATTGTCATCCTTTGAAACATGGTTATCGACAGACGTTATCACACAACTGCATTGAATGAATGTTGGAAAGGCACCCACCTTGAAGATTGATTGTGGGACAATTTGTTTTGAAGCCAAATGAGCACTTTATCACATGAGTATAGGTGATAAAAGCAGCATCATTGATTAGGCCGAGACATTTCTTTTCACAATCTGATTAGAACAGTTGAAGGGAATCTATTGAGAAGAACACTGAGCATACAACCATGAGCCTTTGTACTACAAGCTACGAGATGCATGTCTGGATGAATACACATTTTTATTCATAACTCTGGCGTTAGTGAATAAACCAATAAATTTACATTATTTTTATTTATGCACACATTTTTTTATTTTTTTATTTTTCTCTACCTCTTTTTTATTTTTCTGTTTTTTTTTTATTTTTTTTTTGCTGGGCTGGGCTAAATCCAGCCAGCATGTATATTGGTGGCTGGGCCCAGCACAGCCCCACAGGGGCTGGGCCTGGGCCCAGCCAGCCCGGCCACTGGCCCAAGCCAGTGGCCTGGCTATGCTGAGCAACACGCGTGCGCTAAAGCACGCGTGTTGCTACACTGTGCAAGTGAATTAAAATTCACTTGCACAGTGTAAATGTCAATTACTGAAACAATGCAAGAGGAAGAAGTCGCGTACCTGGCGATGGGGACGATTCTGGCTGGAACGCTGGTGGTGACTTTCGCCTGCTTGATACCTTTTCTTCTGCTTTTTCCGTTCCTGTGCCCGCGGTCTGCTTTTTGTTTTTAACAGACTTTGAGATGACGAATGAGACAACAATGGAGATGCCGGTTTACTGTGGATGCTGATTGTTGTCTTTATTTTTTGTTTTTGCAGGGATAACACGATGGCAGGGATAATCAATCCTTGTCTGTGTGTGTGCTTCCCTTTTTCTCCCCTGCTCTGCGTGTTATTTCTTTATGTATTTCTGTGTGCCTCTCTATTTTTTCTCTGTTTCCCCTTCCCCTGTGTCTTCGTTCCTCTCTCTGTATTTTCTTTTTTTGATTGTGTTTTGTTTGCTCTCTCGGGTGCGACAGAATTGCTTTGTTTTTGTTGTTTTTCTTCTTTGTTTTTCTGGCTTTTTCTTTCATCTTTTTTCTGGGTTTCTCCGCTTAACTCTATTTTTTCTTGTTCTTAACTCTGCTTTTTTTGACCCCTCTCCTCTGATTTTCGGCCTCTTTTTTATAGGCATCCCCACGATTGCCTCTCTAGGCCGGATTCTTCTCTTCCATGCCATGATCTGGGGCGAGAGACGTGGTCCATAGCGATCAAATCTGTTGCAGATCTTCAGCCTGTTGAATCGGGATGGAGAAGACGAACACGGCTGTTCCACCAGCCACGGCAGCGTTTCGGCAGCAACGGACTCCACCAGGAACGGCAACGTTTTCAAGCAACCCGTGGACAGTTTCAGTTTGACCCCCGAACATTGGAAATTTTGCAATTGGACCCCTGAGCAATTAAAACATTTCTTTTAATTTTGCCCCTTTTGGATAAATTTCAATTAAATCCTTAAGTTGGTGCACTGTTTACAAAACAGTCCTTAATTCCTGGATTATTCAATTTGGTCCTTAATTAATTCTTTTAATTTTGCCCCTTTTGGATAAATTTCAATTAAGTCCCTGAATTTATTTAATTAATTAAATCAAAGTTTAATTAAGTCCACAAACTTATTAATTCTTATAATTTCATTAATTAAAATAATCCAAATTTTAAGTAAATTTCCAAACTTATTAATTCTTCAATTTCTGACTAATTTATTCTCAAATCTGATAATTTTATCCCTAAACTTCAAGATTTGTTGTCTTAACCCAATTGTCAACTATATTTAATTTTTATTATTTGTTCAAAAATTTGGTTATGACAGTTGCCCCCTCTTTATAATATTTACTATGCATTGATATTAGAAAATTTCATTTTCTTTTAGTTTTGTGTAGTAAATTTATAAAGAAAATTAGATACAGAAAGAACTTTTGCCTCTTTTTTAGAGTCTTGAAAACTTCGAAAACCAGAGATTGACATATGACTTTTATAGAGAAAACAAGTCTTTGGAAGATAGGCTATTTTTTTTTTTTGTGATGGTATATTGTAATGGGTTACCTGCCCAGTATAGGATGGTATATTGTAATGGGTTACCGACCCAAATGGTCACATTGTAATGGGTTACCTGCCCAGTATAGAATGGTATATTGTAATGGGTTACCGGCCCAGTTGGTATATTGTAATGGGTTACCTGCCCAGGTGGTCACATTGTAATGGGTTACCTGCCCAGTTGGTCACATTGTAATGGGTTACCTGCCCAGTTGGTATATTGTAATGGGTTACCAACCCAGATGGTCACATTGTAATGGGTTACCTGCCCAGTTGGTATATTGTAATGGGTTACCTGCCCAATTGGTCACATTGTAATGGGTTACCTGCCCAGTGAAAAAATACAAGTTTTTTTTATATATATATATATATAAGACGAGGGCTCGAAGGCGCGCTCGAATGGAGATAAGACGAGGGCTCGAAGGCGCGCTCGAATGGAGATAAGACGAGGGCTCGAAGGCGCGCTCGAATGGAGATAAGACGAGGGCTCGAAGGCGCGCTCGAATGGAGGTAGGATAGAAAATGCACTACCTGAGGTGGTCGAGGGCTCGAAGGCGCGCTCGAATGGAGATAAGACGAGGGCTCGAAGGCGCGCTCAAATGTAAGACGAGGGCTCGAAGGCGCGCTCGAATGCAGGTAGGATAGAAAATGCACTACCTTTGATGGTCGAGGGCTTGAAGGCACGCTCGAAAAGAACTCAGACAAGGGCTCGAAGGCGCGCTCGAATGGAGATAAAACGAGGGCTCGAAGGCGCGCTCGAATGGAGGTAGGATAGGAAATGCACTACCTATGATGGTCGAGGGCTCGAAGGCGCGCTCGAAAAGAAATAAGACGAGGGCTCAAAGGCGCGCTCAAATGGAGGTAGGATAGGAAATGCACTACCTTTGATGGTCGAGGGCTCGAAGGCGCGCTCGAAAATAAATAAGACGAGGGCTCGAAGGCGCGCTCGAATGTAAGACGAGGGCTCGAAGGCGCGCTCGAATGGAGGTAGGATAGAAAATGCACTACCTTTGATGGTCGAGGGCTCGAAGGCGCGCTCGAAAAGAAATAAGACGAGGGCTTGAAGGCGCGCTTGAATGTAAGACGAGGGCTCAAAGGCGCGCTCAAATGGAGGTAGGATAGGAAATGCACTACCTCGGGAGTTGAAACTGAAAGGTGGTGAAAAAATACAGAGATTATTCTGGTGGCTTAATTCTCATGGGCGGCCTGCCTAGGTTGAAAAATTCTCAAAAATAAAAAATTTTCAACAGCAATTTTGATCTTTGGCCATTTCAAGTTGGCCTTCCACTTGATGGATTTCGTTGGAATTTTCTCATATGAAATTTGCAAAACTCATTGTCCAATGTCTCAAAGTTAAATGATATGCATGCATCTTTACCTGATTTGAAATATAGGCCCCCATTTCTTCATAGTCTTCTTGTTGATTGATTGGTGAGATCTTGCTAACTGATTTGAGTCATCTTTGTCGTTTAGCTTTCTAGCCCACTCGAGTTGGCCCATGTAAGTCTATTTCCAAATTTGTTTGCACAACTCAGCATTTGTGGTGCCCATCGTGACCCACTAGCTTGCTAGAGATTTTCTGATTCATCAAATAATTTGAGAGGATTATTCATTACCCCTCGTCTCACTGCTAAAAAACATTCGGTATCACTTGCTGAAAGGATCGAGCTGTCTTTTGTAAAGCAAAATGCCCCCTTGTCTTGTTGTAAGGGATGATAGATTTTCCTTAAACACCATGTTGTCCCCTTGTACTGGTCATTGCCCCCAAGTGTGCTATGTCACTGACTTAGATGAATAATGATTTTAAGAGGTCATTCTCTCATTTGGTGAAGGAATACGAGTCTAGAATGAATCTTGAAATCTTGATCTTGCATTTTGAAAACAAAATTTATTTCGATGTGAGTCTAAAATAATTTGCTTTTGAAATCTTGTAACTCCTTGGTTATTTTCTTTCTTGGAAAAGAGATTATTTGCTCTTGTGTTTGGTAATGAGGTCTTTGGTGAAAATATGTCATGAGATGACCTTTTGTTTCGAAGTGAAGGGCTCGAGAAAAAGCTCGAGGTTTTGTAAGAGAAAAACTTGTCTCTTTTTTAACATTTATTTTTATTAGCATGAATAATAATGAGTAGTTTATTCTTGATGTCATGAATCTTATGAAAAAGTATCTTTGCATTTTGAGAGCATTGTTTATTGTTCTAGATTGCTTGCTTGCTTGATTAGAAAGGACTTCTATAGGCACGTAACGTAGGCTGTGGTTTTTGGCTATGAAAGAGAAGGATTCATAAGGCTCAAAGAGTGTTTCAGGGTTCCAAAGACTGAAGATCACTATCAATAGTTTGACTCTTGACGTCATTCATAGTTCTTTTGCCGCTCTTCTTTGATTTGCCCTTTTTTTTCCTTTTTCATTGCTTTGCTAGAGCATACTCACTTTATCTTGGTTATCACTTTTTCTTGTGATATGGGCATGCCCCCTAGTATTTGAGTTTCTTGGGCTCTTTTGCCTTTTGGCTTTCTCACGGCTTTATCCTCTTTCTTGATCATTGAAATTTCACTTGCCCTCTTTTTTTTGATGTGGGAATGATCCCTAGCATTTGAGTTTCTTGGGCTCTTTTGCCTTTTGGCTTTCTCACGGCTTTATCATCCTTCTTGATCATTGAAATTTCACTTGCCCCCAGTGTAGGGTGTGATCTTAGTCGAGATTTTTTTATGAAAGAAAAAATTACTCAGGCTCAAAAAGGGTTTGCAAGGGATGTACTTATTTTAGAACGTGAAATGAATAACAAAGATGGCATTTCCTCATTTCAAGCGCAAGCATCTATGATCAATAAACTTTGACCTCGTATAGTGTGATGGTTTATTCTTTGCAAAGATGCATTTCATGAGCTATGAGCAACAAGTTCACTACATACCATTATTCATACATTTAAAAATACATGATTCAAGAGTAATGTGGTAAGGGTGTTTATTTTTATCACAATTATTTTTATAATTTAGTCACCTCAATGATGGAGTTGCTTGATTCACTTGTTATTCTACAAGTAGAATGTCAAAAATATCGTTTTTGAATAAACATCAAATTATTTTTTGAAATCAAAATGCCAGATCAATTTTTTTTCAAAACTCTAATAGGGAAACTGATTTCTTGGTAAAAGAGATGAATTGTGTCTATGAGATCACACAAGGCTTCAAAGATGTGTTTGTGAATCTTTATAAGAAAACTCTCTTAGAAAAAAAATGAATAATGTTAATCATAAACACGATTGAATGACAAACTCATTATTTTCATTGAAACTTTAGAAAATAAGTTCAACAAGAAAGAACTTATGACAACATCTTGGGCTGTGAATACTGACAAGATAACATATAAAGGGGCTAAACATTTAGCGATCATTGATTGGAATTTCTGGAATATTTCAATCATTCATTCTCCTCGACAAGGGCATCTTTTCAATAGTCAATTGAAATCAAATGTAGATAATTCTCGACCTAATATCATCATAGCTTTATCTTCAAGATAGTTGATTTCTAGGAGTCGATGTGAAGCAATTAGCTATAGAAATGATAATTGTCTTGGCAACCACCTTCAGTGAAACCGTTCTTCTCAGTCGGGTTAGCAATCTTACCTAACCCAATGGCTTGTTCAATCCTCTCAGCTATAACAACCAGGTCAGTGAAATGTTGTGCAGAGCTTCTAACCAAGTATTCAAAGTACAGAGCTTTAAAGGTGTCGGAAAATAAAGTGATCATCTCTTTTTCCAACATGGGAGGGTTAACTTGTGCAGCTAACTCACTCCATCTCCGGGCGTATTCTCTTATGGACTCCTTGTTGTCCTTCTTCATAGCTTGCAAGCTTAAACGATCAGGTCCCACGTCGATATTGAACTTATATTGCCTCATGAAGGCATCAACTAGATCCTTCCATTTTTTAACCTTAGTATTGTCCAACCACATATACCAAGTGAGGGCAACATTACTCAGACTGTCTTGAAAGAAATGAATCAGTAGTTTCTCATCATAAACCACCTCAGCCATTTTGCTGCAGTATGCTTTGAGATGAGTTATGGGGCATTGAGTTCCCCTATATTTAACAAATTCTGGCACTCTAAATTTTTTTTGGAATGACTACGTTGGGCACCAAACACATCTCAGCAGCCTTTATAGGATCATATAGGTGAATTCCCTCCAATGCCCTCATCCTTTGTTCTAGGGCAATGAATTTGTTCAGCTCATCTTCTTTTACCATTTTGCCCTTTTGAGATTCATTCTCTGTAGAATCAATGGTAAACGATATTCTCATGGGGTATGCTGGATGAAAATGCATGGCTTGTTGAAAATCAGACGACAACCCATTTGCCCCCAGATTCTGTAGATTGAAGGGATTTACCAACATAGGTTCAGGCTGAGCTGTAAGTGTTGCTTTTCCGGATTTATCTCTCAAGGCCTGCTCGAGTAGACTAGTAAGCCTTCCGACTTCTTCTTTAAGATTGTCCACCTCTTTTTGATGTTGGGCTTCCAACTAGGCTCTTTCTTCGTTTTCCATTTGTCTTTTCTCGAAAGGGTTTATTATATGTAGGTTTCAAATGGGAACCTATATTTCAACCTGTAAATGTAAATCATGCAATTTATGCAAAAATGTTGATTCAATTAAAAATGCGTATGGAATGCAGACACGTCCTTCACGGGATGACAACCTAATAGGAAGATCCTAATTGTTGAGTGCATCAAAGGGTTGGTCATTATCTAGTTTCAAAGGGTCTCTCGCATGCTCAGTGATCGTCCATGAAAGGTCGATATGAGGCTTACAAGTAGTGTGAAAATAGAGGCCCTGAGTAATATCAGTTTGGCATATCAACCACTTCCAAGTAAACAATCAAGCGAGAGTTGGATGGTTTCACGAGTCTTACCCAGGCTAAAGCCATTGGGGTACCGTTACTTTCCCACTTATCCTAGATTTTCGGGTGTGTGCTCTCAACGTGATGCATGACAATATAAACATGGATGCATGCTAAAGCAGTAAATTCAAGAAAAATAAACAAATAAACATAACATAAAAAACATTATAACAATTGATAAACAAAATGCAAAGCTTAGTCCATTAGTCCCCAGTGGAGTCGCCATTCTGTCGCACCCGACATCGTGGCGTCCCTAAAAAATTAATTTAAAAATCTTTGGAAAGAACGAATTTCTGGCATCCTGTTCTTTAATGTAATTATTCTTGTTTAAGGAGTCGCCACCTAGTATTATGGTTACTAGGAACCCTAACTGGTCAACAGAGATTCTATGGTTCGGGACTGGTTACGTAAAAGGGAAGATATTATCACCCCTTAAACGTCCTGCCTGAGGCAGGCTGCATTGCTAGTTTCGTCTTAAATTGCTAAATGTTTATTTTTTTTATGTTATGAAAATTTGCTTACAATATTCCTGACTCTAGCGCCAGTGAATATTAAATACAAATATTTCCAACTCTGGTGTTGATAAATATTACGTAGCTAAAAAAATAAATTTAAATCAAATGTTTTTTTTTATTCCCGACTCTGGCGCCAGTGAATAAATAAATAATAATACATTTATTTTTTACGCATGCACATATTATTTTATTTTTCTAGCTAAATAAAATAAAATACAACGAATTAAAATAATATAAATTTAAACCGGTATTTTTATTCCTAACTCTGGCGTTAGTGAATAAACCAATAAATTTACATTATTTTTATTTATGCATACACATTTTTTTATTTTTCTCTACCTCTTTTTTATTTTTCTGTTTTTTTTTATTTTTTTTTGGCTGGGCTGGGCTAAATCCAGCCCAGCATGTATATTGGTGGCTGGGCCCAGCACAGCCCCACAGGGCCTGGGCCTGGGCCCAGCCAGCCCGGCCACTGGCCCAAGCCAGTGGCCTGGCTATGCTGAGCAACACGCGTGCGCTAAAGCACGCGTGTTGCTACACTGTGCAAGTGAATTAAAATTCACTTGCACAGTGTAAATGTCAATTACTGAAACAATGCAAGAGGAAGAAGTCGCGTACCTGGCGATGGGGACGATTCTGGCTGGAACGCTGGTGGTGACTTTCGCCTGCTTGATACCTTTTCTTCTGCTTTTTCCGTTCCTGTGCCCGCGGTCTGCTTTTAGTTTTTAACAGACTTTGAGATGACGAATGAGACAACAATGGAGATGCCGGTTTACTGTGGATGCTGATTGTTGTCTAAAGAGTCCAAACAATGCTAAACAGAAAACCACCCTAAATAGATCTTTCAAACTTGTAGTGACTATCTTGCAGAAGGCCTCGCCATTAACATTGAAGGTCATCTAGGGCGTAAAGCATTACCCAGTTCAAGCCTCTCTAAGCTGCAATTTTATTTCAAAATTTCCAAACCACAGGGCAATGTATGATAATATGGGAGATAGTTTTAGAATGTTGTTCACAAAAAAGGAAATAGTCATATTGATGACTCAAAAAATGTCTCCTGATGAGGAAAACTCCAATGCAGAGGCCTTCATTTAGAGCTAGCCATAATGTCATTTTTGTTTTTAGAGGACAAATTGATTTCCAAGTGTCTGTAGCACATGGTTTAGTTCTAGCAAACCTTGTCCTGTCAAAGAAAAGCATACAGGAGTTTACAATATACTCACCTTCCTTCCCCTATTCCCAAATTAGTTTATCTGTTTTCGTTAGATGAATTCCTACTATATTGAGATCAAACATTAGCCCATGAAGATTCAGATTCTCTCTAGCTCTAAGGGGTCTTATCCAATTCAAAAAGAGAGCCGAAACAGTGAGGGATAAGAGTCAGCTAAACGAAACCAGTCAGCCAAGTGTCTTTCCAAAAATTTACATGGTTACCCTTTCTCATTTGAAGTTTGCAGCTATCTCTCATCAGGGTGTTATCCTGATCCTGAGAGTTTATGGAGTAAGGTAGCCCATTGTTGAAGCTTGGTCTGCATTTTCCCCTAATAAAATCAGTCCAGCTAGTCGTGTCATTACAACCCAGTTTCCAAATCCAAGCTTTAGTTTTTGCCAAGACAGACCCGATACCGAGCTCTCCCCTGTCTTTTTCTTTCGCCACTATTTTCCAAGCGAACTCATGGATTTTTCTTTTGTCAATGCCCCCATCCTATATGAATCGAGACTACATTGCTGTAATCTTTTGAGCTACTGTCTTAAAACATGGACATGTAGTAAAGTGGGATGACAATGAGCACACTTTTGATTAAAACAGCTCTCCAAACCATAGACAACAGCCTGCCCTTCCAAGATCCAAGTCTCCCATGAATTTTGAAGAGCATAGGTTTGCATGTGAAAATCCTATTAGGACTAGAGCCAAGAGAAAGACCCAAGTAATTAATAGAAAGTGTGTCGGATTTGCATCTGAAGACACTCGAGATCTTTGCTGTGAAGATCTCCTCCACATTTACACCCACCAGACTACTCTTCACGTTAAACTGGCATTAAAAATGGTAGAACAAGATAGTTGAGGTTATGTTTTATTTTAAAGACTTAAACTTTATATGATGGAAGGTCGATTCTCAGTTTTTATATTGATTTGTGTTTTTATACTAGATATTTTCATTAACATCAAGCAACAACATAATGCAAAACATCATGTACAACATAGCACATTTTTCAATGCCTATATTCTGAAATGAATTTTCAAAAAAATATATAATAAAAATCTCTTTCTTGTCAATTTAGGCAATTAAACACCTGTTTTGGAGCTTTGCAGTCATCCCCACCCCATATAAAGATGAAGATATGCTTTGTGCCTCCCAGCTCCTCACCTGCTCAAAAGCAACAGGAGAAAATATTCGAGGACTCAATATTCCTCATTGCATTCTAGAAGTTCAAGATTCAAGATCTATGTGTTCACACGTTGTTTCTTTTTTTGAACTAATATAATATATAAGGTTACAATGACACAATCACAAGATACACCAAATCCAAGAGATTGTCCATTGATCGATGCAATGGAAGATTTAGTATAACCTAACAAAAAAAAAAAAAATCCACGAGGAGGAGATCTTGATTCTTGACTAGTGAAGGATATCCTCCATGTACAAGTCGTTTTTATGATTTATATCAATTTGGTTATTTGAACAAAAGAGAGAACACATAAGCACTTGCGACATTACTTTTGTTTACAACAATTTGATTTAATTAATTAAAGGTTATATTTATTTCTTCTTCCAATACTCATAGATGTTGCACATCATATAAGTAATTTAGGTTTGAGATTTTTATTAAATTGTATATAATTTAAACGTCTAACTAGTCTTGATTATCTATGTCTGGAAGAATATTTTAATTTTCTAATACATACAAATATGATAAATGAGCAAAACAATTTAAACGATATTGTTCATGGTCGGATGCTAAATAATTACATTCTTATCGTATTGTTAAAGAATATCTTTATATCATTTTTAATCAATTCCCCTGAGTATTAATATTAAAATAAAATTTTTTTTACTATCTCATCGACCAAGATTATTTTTGATTTTGATTTTGTGATTACTTTTATTTTTATGATTTTAGAAAAATAATTTTTGAAAAAAACATTTTTTTGTGTGATTACCTTACATAAAGTTATGGTTAAAATTATGAATGAACACGAAATTAGTAAATAGGATATCAATTGTTTTCATACTTGAAATTGAACAATCAATACATATTTAATTGTAACTACTTGAAAATAAAATTCTACACAAACACTAACATTAACACACTTGGTTGTACACGAAGAAGAGATTACAAGATTTAATAACAAAAGATATGGGTTGGTTTTTTTTTTTTTTTAAGTTGATATTCAGGCTAGTTTGCTCGTATTTTTATTAATTTTACGGGCCTTGAAGTTAACTATCATGCAAGTTTTTAGTGATCTTGAGAGGACTCGAACTCGTGACCACTGAAAAACAAATCCAAAACCTAACTAGATAAACTTCCTTTTAAGATTAGGTGTTGGTTTTTATTGATCTTGGTTGTGGATTGGTGGTGTGTAGTGTAGATCTGGTTTTGATTTATGTGTTTTGTGGCTAGAAAAAAAAGAAAGAAAAAAGGATGAAAACACTGGATTTAGAGAGAGGTTCTTCAACGGTGGAAGAGGGTGGCATAGATTTGAATCACCGGACAATGAGAGTCTTGAACTGGATTCTGTAAGGAGAACGAGAAGAGAAGATTGAAATATTTTGGTAAAAATAAACGGTCTTCAAGGCTTATTACATTTTGCACATGAATCTTTAAAAACGGTGAAACATGCTTTTCATTAACATGTAGTTAGACCACAAATTGAACATAAATCCCACATCTTTAAGCCTATATTTTACTCATTTAACAAACCACATCATGCTTTCTAACACAAAAACATAGCCCACAATCAAGTGTGAAGATTATATCAAATGCCGGCAAGGGACAAAAGAACAAGATGCCCATGGACGAAGGAGCAAAGATGTATGATTGATGATGATTCCACATCACAGACTATTTGCCACCTCTCATATATCCGTGTTATATATATATATATATATATATATATATATATATATATATATATATATATATATATCAGTTCTCGATACAAATAATGAATAGTTTCTTATGTTATAATCCAAGATCTGAATTAGAGCATCTTCAATAATTTTTTTTTTTTTTAAAAAAATCCCTGAAATTGTTTGAGGGATAGTTTTTCAAAACAATACTAAACTAAATTATTTTCCGGATTCTTTTAAAAGACCAATTTTTTTAAAAATAAATTGAACAAAACAACTTATTTTTTTATTAAAAAAAACATGAGTTAAACAACTATTAATTTAGATTCTTGAAAGACTCGGATGCGTGAATCATTAGATGGACCAGGTTTAAAAAGCATGTTGTATATAAATGATGACATTTATTAATATATTTTTTTCTAAACTTTTAACTTAAATTAAATGTATTTAGAAAAATATTTATTGAATGGTCTCGTTAGCTTTTTATTTATTTATTTATTTATTTATTTACCATTCATAATCTTGCATATATCAAACCAAACTCATTACAACCATATAAAATTGACTGAATATTAAAAGTGTTCCACCAAATTACATATGGCTTAAGATTCTCATGGATTCTCATCATAGTAGGCTTTTTCTTGCATCAAATAAAAGAACGAGTCAACTAAAATCATTAAATTAATTAAGTTTTGAATCAATTGTAATCTTGGCTACTTAGTTGCTAGTAATCCTTTCCATTTCCTTACCTTTAAGTCTTATTCTTGGGCCTGATAATTTCTAGTGATCTATTATTTATTCAAATGGATTGATCAGAAATCATTAAAACGAAGAACAAAAGATACTTATTGTCGCACCCGACATCGCGGCGGCCAATTAAAAATTAATTTTTGAATTATGAAAAAAAAAAACAGATTTCTGGCATCGTGTTTTTTTAAGGAAAAAGGTCTTGTTTAAGGGGTCGCCACTTAGTATTATGGTCACTAGAAACCCTAACTGGTCAACATAGATTTTATGGTTCGGGACTGGTTACGTAAAATGAAAGATATTATCACTCCTTAAACGTCCTGCCTGAGGCAAGCTACATTGCTAGTTTCGTCTTAAATTGCTAAATATTTATTAGTTTACGCTATGATAATTTGCTTATAATATTCTTGACTATGGCGGCAGTGAATATTCAACTACGGATAATTTCAACTCTAGCGTTGGTAAATATCACGTAGCTATAAAATAAATTAGATCAATATTTTTTATTTCCGACTTTAGTGCTAGTGAATAAATAAATAAAAATAAATTTATTTTTAAGCATGCACATATTTTTTATTTTTCTAGCTAAATAAAATAAAGTACCACGACTAAAAATAATATAAATTTAAACCGGTATTTTTTTATTCCCGACTCTAGTGTCAGTGAATAAATAAATAAGAATGAATTTATTTTTACGCATGCACATATTTTATTTTTTATTTTTCTAGTTAAATAAAATAAAATACAATGAAAGAATAATATAAATTTAAACCAGTATTTCTATTCCTGACTCTAGCGTCAATGAATAAACCAATAAATTTATATTGTTTATTTTATTTTATTCATGCATACATATTTTTTTATTTTTTATTTTTTTAACTTTTTTATTTTTCTGTTTTTTAATTTTTTATATTTTGGCCTGGGTCCAACCCACATGGGCCGGGCTAAGCCTGGCCGGGCAAAAACCAACCAGAAGCACGCGTGTTGACAAGAAGCACGCGTGCTGTGTACTGTGCGAAGGTAATTAAAATTACCTTCGCACAGTAACAACCTTATTTGATCTGCAAAAGCGAGAGAGAATTCGATGAAAACTAAAGAAAGCTTACCTGCTCTGCTGTAGTGCTGCTGTTTTGGGCGAAGATCTGTGAAGGCGTTCCTCACTGGGAAACTGGAATTCCTTCTACCCTTTGCTTTCCTGCCCTCTGCTTCTTCTTCTCTCGGTCGTTCGTCTCCCCTCTACTTCTGGTTGTCCGTTCGTTCTCCCCTGTGTTTTTTTTCCGTTCTCTATGTTCTGCGTGTGTTCTGTTCTTGGTGTTTCTGCCTTTTTTGTTCGCTTCTCCTGGACTTCCTCTTCGTTTTTTTTTTTGTCTCTGTTTCGTCCCCAAAAATCTCCTGTTTTGGTCCGTGTCCAGGCTTCCTCTCGTCTTCGGTTCCCAAAATCCTCCTCTGTTCTGGGTCTTTTTTTTTCGTCAGCTCCCCAGTTGTGTTCCTGTTTCCAGTGTTCTTTCCCCTGCTTTTTAGTCTTCCTGTGTTATTTGTCTCCCCCCTTCTTCGGTTTGTTCGGTGCCCTCCTGTCTTCGTCTGTCTCCTGCTCTGGTTTTCGGGTCCCCGTTTTATGCTCGGTTTTTCTTCTCCCCTGGGTTTTTTCCCTCCTGTGATTTGTGTTTTTTGCTTCCCCTTTTTGTTCTTGACTCTGTATCTTTTTTGGGTTGATTTCTGCCTTCGTCCCTCCGGTTTTGCCAGTCCTGTCTTATACAGCTCCTCCTTCCCAGTCCTGTCTTTGCAGGACTCTTAGGTAATCCACGAACGAGATCGTGGGCAAGAGGTGGTGCAGTGGCCTTGAGTTGCTGGATTTTCCTTGTTCAAGCTGCCGGATTTTTCTCTGTTGAATCGGTCTGGTCCGTGCGAAACGGAAGGGACGAAGAACGCAGTCTTCCAAACGGCGCCGTTTGTGTGCTTGAGGCGTTTTTTCACTTTGGTCCCTGGACGTTTTAAACTTCACAATTGAGATCTTAATCATATATAATTGATTTTTAATTATGCCCTTGGATTAAATTCAATTGAATCCCTGAGTTATAGCACCATTTACATAACAGTCCTGAGTTTCTAGACTATTCAATTTGGTCCTTGGACTTTAATTTTCTAACAATTTTTTCTTGAATCTGCTCTAAACTTTGATATTTTTTTAATTACACCCCCGATTCCTTTAATTAATTAAATCAAAGTTTAATTAAGTCCTCAAACTCATTAATTCTTCAATTAAACTCTTCATTTCATTAATTAAAATAATCTAAATTTTAATTAAATCAATTCTCAAATGAAGCCCTTTATTTAATTAATTAAACTATTCAAGAGTTTAATAAAATCTTTAAACTTCCAATCATGTTGTCCTTAACCCATATTTTAATTCATTCTTCATTTATTTTTATTTTTTCATCATCATTTTTTTTAACTAATAAAAATAATAAAGTTAAAAATTGGATTATGACATTCATCTTGTCACAAAATTAATAATGCTAGCTACTAGGAAGATACTGATCTTGGCACAAAATAATACTAGCAACTAAGAAGTTTCCTCGCTGATGATGCCACACACACCTTTGGGCCCAAGAATGTATATCTAGTGGAGATCATTTCATGAGCTCAATCAAGCCCTTCACTTTCCAGGAAATGAGTCTTTGCAAATATTTGACTTTCTGTGACTATTTAGACCTTAAAGTGACAAGTAGGAATATGAAAATGAAAGACCAGGACGATAATTAGGGAAATTCTAGCCCTTTTACTCGGCGTAAGCCATAGCAAAAGAGGAGCCTCGAGTGATATAGAAACCATAAGATGTCGTACCTTTAAGATAATGTAAAATACGTTTGACAGCGGCCCAATGAGAATCTGTAGGAGCATGCATAAACTAACAAACTATGTTAACAACAAAGCATATATCTGGACGGGTGAAGGTAAGATATTGAAGAGCACCCACAATTTGACAAAATCGTGTAGGATCGGAGAATGAATGATCCGGTAATAAAATGACTTTCAAAAGGGAGACTAGAGTATCAACTGGTTTGCAGGAAGTCATACCAGCTCGGGTGAGGATGTCAAGATTATATTTATGTTGACGCAGCATTAAACCCATACCGGTAGACTGAACTTCAAAATCTAGAAAGTAGTGAACAACACTTAAGTCACGAAGCTTGAACTCAGAGCTGAGTAGTGTATAAGGTGATGGAGCATAGCAGAGTTGCTACCCGTGAACAAAATATCATCAACATACACCAGGAGATAAAAGATATTAGTACCATCAGATAAGATAAACAGGGAGGTGTCAAACTTGGAAGCTCGGAAATCGATGGAGAGCAAAAAATCACTTAGACGAGTGTACCATGCTCTCGATGCCTATTTCGAACCATACAATGATTTGTGCAATCTACACACATGAGATGGAAGAGAAGAGTCAACGAAACCTGGAGGCTGTTTCATGTAGACCTCTTCAGTAAGAATACCATTAAGGAAGGCATTATGAATATCAAGCTGATGAATCTTCCAATTTCACAAAACCGCGATAGAGAAAATCAATCGAACAGTGGCCTGCTTAATAACTAGACTGAAGGTTTCAAAATAATTAATACCTTCCTGCTGGGTAAAACCTCTAGCAACAAGGCGCGCTTTATAGCGCTCAATACTACCATCAACACGACGTTTGATCCGATATACCCATTTACTGCCAATAACATTCATCGAAGGATAAAATGGAACCAAAGACCAAGTGCGATTTTCGCGTAAAGTGGCGATCTCATCACACATAGCATTATGCCAAACTGCATACCGGTCAACATCAGATAATGCAAAAGGCCGAGAAGAGGGAGAATATAGTACCCGTGTGGAGGTAGAAGTAGTGGCAACGAAAGCAACCAGATTAGCTATCTTTGGCTGCCGCGGTCTAAGAGTCATAGGATGTCTGCTGTGTACTGGTGGAGACACAGGGGAAGACGGTTGTAGCAAGGAGACCTGTGGCAGCTGATAAGAAGATAAATCATCCATAAGTTGCAGACCAACGGGAGAGGATGATAAAGAAGCAGCCTCAAGCATTGGACTGTCAGCAGAGAAGGGGTTGGAAGTAGAGACTGAGGCTGCAAGAGTGCTGGTTAGGGAAGGCGAAGCAGAGGAGGGACTAGAAAGTGCCCCAAGACCATGAGGAGAGGAGACCAATTGACGATCTGAACCTACATCATAAGGGTTAGATAAACAAGCATGGGATGATGGCCAAGGGATGGGTGGAGGCTGTGGTCGGGTGGCTGTTTGGAGTGGCAAAGCGGAGTGTTGTGGGCTATTTAGGTGGTTAGTGAAAGTGAGTGGCGGTGGGTGGTTTAGCAAATTTGAGAGGGTGACAGTAGCGAGTGGGGTGGGGGTTGTGGTGGAGACCTTTGCAATCTGTTAAGAATTATCAAATGGAAACACATGTTCATGGAAGCGGACATGACGAGAAATATAAATATGGTGAGATGCAATGTCAAGACATCGATAACCAAGATACGAGGAACTATATCCAAAAAACACACATGGAGAGAAACAAAAATCTAATTTATGATTATTATATGGACGCAAAAAAGGAAAACAGAGACACCTAAAGGTATGCAAAAAATGATAATTAGGAGACCGTTGAAATAAACAATCAAACAGAGAGTGATGGGCAAGAATAGGAGTAGGCATGCAATTTATAAGATAAACAAAGGTTTCAAAAGCATAATTCCAAAATTGAAAAGGTGCTTTACATTGCCCTAAAAGAGTAAGACCTGTTTCCACAATATGCCTATGACGACGCTCTACTGTTTCATTTTGTTCATGAGTGTGGGGACAAATCAGACGATGATGAATACCAATGGTCTGAAAAAATATGGATGGTTTTCGGTATTCACCGCCCCAATCAGTTTGTACAGATTTTATTTTTAATAAAAATTGACGTTTGACAAGAGTCTGAAATTGATGAAAAACAGAGTAAACATCAGACTTGGCAACGAGAGGATAATACCATACATATTTAGTATAAGCATCAACAAAGATAACAAAATAATGATAGCCATCTGAACAAAAAAAAGGAGTTGGGCCCCATACATCACTAAAAATTAATTCAAGTGGAGCAGAAGTTTTGTAACCCGTAGGTCCTAAAGACAAACACGATGATTTTCCTAAAGGACAAATTTGACATTGAAAATTAAGACGTTTGTTGTTACAAATGATCTTATTTTTCAAGATTAACAATTGAAAAATACGTGAAGTAAGATGACCTAGTCGACGATGCCATAAATCGGCAGAGGTAGAAGTGCATGAAGACCAATAGGCTTGAGGAACTGACGTGATAGAAGACTTGGTTAGGGCATAAAGACCATCTTTTCTCTGACCTGAGAGAAAGACTTCATGGGTGTTGAAATCCTTGACATAAAACACATGAGGGTGAAATTCAAAATAAACATTATTATCAAGAAAATTTTTTTGAATAGAGAGCAGAGGTTTTGTGATTGCAAGAACATGAAGAACATTAGATAAGGTGAAAGAACGATGTGGTGTATATATTTTTGTATGACCAATATGAGATATAGAAGGCCTTTACCATCACCAACATGCAAATTATCATTACCAAGATATGGTTCTGAAGCGGTCAAGGTGGCAAGATCAGGTGTGACGTGTTGATTGGCACTGGTATCCGGAAACCAATCAACAGAACCAGTTGAGGAGAGATTGCGCTGCACCAGGTTGGTAGTAGGTTGTTGGCCGTAACCTCGCTGCTAGAATTGAGGGCAATGGGGAGCTGTATGTCCGAAATTCTGACACAGTTGGCAGCGTGGATTCTGCCCCCTATTGTGCTGCCAAGAGCCCTGCCTATTGTCACCGAAGGAGGAGTTTTGGAAGTTGCGGTGATCAGGTCTGGAGCCAGCAAATCGGTTGCCTCTGTTGTTGGACTGGTTGGGACACCAACCATCGTTGAAGCGGCCCCTGCTGTGGCCAGAATTGCCAAAAGTTTGGCGCTACGCAACAAGAGCAGAAGATGGAATGCTGGGTGTGGGCAGCAGAGGAGCATGTATGGCAGCATAAGATTTATGAAGAAATTCATGTGTAAGGAGATGGTTGTGAAGATCTGCATATGATAAAGGTTCAGCCTTGATAATAAGACTGGTAACTAAGTCCTTAAACTCTCCCCGAAGACCACAAAACACATATAAATTGAAATCTTCAAGCGAAACTGGTTGATCAGCAACGACCAATTCATCAAATAAGGCCTTTGCTTTTTGCATAAATTGAGTTACTAATTCATCACCCTGTCAAAGATCTTGAAGAGAGTTGTGAAGTTGCATAATACGAGAGTTAGAGGTGGAAGCGAGAGCTCGCTTAAGAGTGCCCTAAGCTGAACAAGAACTTTGACAGTCAACAACAAGATGTAGAACTTCCATAGATAGGGAGGAAAGAAGAGCACTTAGAATGAGTTGGTCCTGTTGTTTCCAGGTTTGAAAAAGTGGATTTACCTGAAGAGAGATACCATCATGGGAAAGAACATGTGTTGATGGAGATGTGTTGGAGCCATCAACAAAACCAAAAACTCTTTGGCCTAAGAGATAAGGCAGCATCTGCATATGCCAATATAAATAATTGGTGTTTGTTAATTTGAGGGAGATGACTTGATGAGTGTGAGAAAGGGAGATAATGCTTGCGGCAGTAGAGGCAGCAGACGTGGGCTGCAAGAGGAGGCGTTCACCAGCCATGGCAGAGGAGAATCTAGGCGGTGAAGCAACAGAGGAGGCGCTGCAAGAGAAGAGGGTTGCACTGTCGGAGAAGAAGAAAGTTGTACTGCTGGTGCTGCAGAATTTGAAGATGTATGTAGTGGCTCTTCCATTGAAGAAGGGAGGCTGGGAGAAAAGTAGGTTTAATTTATTTTAGGGTTTTATGGCTCTGATACCAAGTTGAGAATAATGGAATGTGTTGGGTTGTGCCTTAGCCAACCTTCCTATTTATACAGAGGCAGCAGAACACTACAATAACTTTAATGATTACAACATCCTCTATTAGAATTCTATTATGATAGATATATGAGTAACTATAATGATTACAACATCCTATATTAGAATCATATTCTATAATAAATGCTAATGACTACGAGTCATTAAGTATTGACCAAGAACATACACTCGAGGTACATAGATCGACTTAAGACATGGACTTGTCAAGTGCGATGCCACAACATCGAGGTAGGGTCCCTTCACGACAGGATCCATTTATCTGCAAGTACAAGGTTTAGTTGAAAGATAACCTTTCAATCTAAGTTTGTTTAGCTTTCACAATGACATGTTTAATCATTTTTGAAAAAATAATTTCATTTAATGAATGTAATTTCAGGTTTACAAATATTGAGGTTACGAGAACAATAATATTGGCTTTTAAATCATTGATTAAAATTCCAGTATTTCAATGGAGCCAGGTTTTCAAACATCCTGAACAAAAATCACAAGTCGATGCATAATTTTCAAGGTTCAAGGTTTGTATTAACTTAAATATTCTTTTATGTTAATTCGGACCGTTTATTGAAATTACTAAAATTTTTCTTCTATAAATTGTTACTTCAAAGAAAAATTTGAATGGGAGAGTGTTGATAATAATATTGTGAGGAGGGTTTGAGAGAATTACGTTGCAATTAGGTAATATTGAATTCAGGATAATTTTTTTATTTCAAATATTAAAATTTTATTTTGCATTTACTAACAAATAATTAATTTGTACCATATAGGTTGTGTGATTTTTTATACGAGACATTAAAAAAAGCTAAAAAATTTGCAAAAAAAAGAGAGTTTTCAAGTTATAATAATGAGGCGGTTTAGAAGGATTTCAGATTGCTACACATCTTAGAGGTTGTATGGGAAAAATCCATTCAACAAGTGCCATCCACACGTTTCATGCAATGGTCACAGTCTGGTGTAGAAAATAAAAACCAGCGTGTTCATGGTTTCGTTACCATGCACACTGACGACTCTGTTCCATTCCTTTTGCATGCAAAATAGATGAATTTTTTTTTTATTAGATCCATTTATTACTAGTTGTTTTTTATAAATATATTTAGCTGACAACATTTTTTCTCTTTCAGGCTATAGTTCCTAGACGTGAGTCAAGCTCGATGAAGCTTTTTCTTAAAACGTATGTGCAAAGTGATGATCGTAAAAAAAAAATGCAGCAATTTGTGGATAACCAAGCTTAATACTTTGTGGTATATTGGCTTTCAATCTCTTTTTTTCTAAGTTAGTATTTCCTTGAATTTAATGAATTTATTTTTTTTCTTTCTAATCTACATATAACTATCAGTTAAAGAAGTAGACACATGGATGATCCTTTGACCTATCTGGATCTCGATTCGGATTTGTGATTGGAGGTAAGATCATCTGGTAGACTCAATAGAAGTCATGCATATGAACTCTCTAATACTACAACCGAGAACTTGTGGATGACCTGTAATGCTTCAATCGTTTGGATGCTCGCAATCGATTCCAAGCACTCAAACTCAAGAGTTCGCGACAATGTTCGACCAACGAGTACAAACTCGGATGACCAATCTTAATGATAAATGTGAATGGCTTACTACTGATCATAAATAACTCCATTAATTGGTAATGAAGATGGGATCATAGATGGATGGTTCATGTACACCCTCTAATTGGCCCCATGGTCCCGCGATGACCAACCTCCTCCTTCTCCTCTAGCGCCACCTTTATTTTTAAATTTATTGTATTTGAACGTACAAATATTTAAATTTGTAATAAATAATTTATTTTTATATTATTTTAATTATTTTTCTGTTTCTATTAAATATATTTTTATTAATTTTTTTTTAAAAAATTATTGACGGGGTTACCAACGACACAACTCTATCATTATATTCTAGACAGTTGAAAAATAATTACTACAAATACCACTATTACTAATGAGGTTATTGATGAAACTAGATCGTTGGTATATTGCAGAGAGTTGGAAAAAAAATTACTGCAAATGTCACTGCTACTATTAACTTACCTACAAAATTATAGATGATATTTTGTTGGTGATATGTTATATTTACTGATGGATATACTGACAGACAAATAAAAACACTGATGACATTACGTACAATTTTCCTGTTAGTGATATGTTAAATTTACCGATGGAGTTACTAACAGAATAAAGTGAGTAAATTTTTTTTGACATGCTTTGTCCGTCTGGAAATCCATCAATATATTTATTATGGATAGACTTATCCATAATTTATAAATTATTGATGAGAGTTTTTCTCATTGATTGTTTTTATTTGTGAGTCTGTTAATAATATACAGATTACCAGTGTAAATATGAATAGAAATTTCCGTGGATAAAATATGTTAAATATGATAGTTGCTTAAGGTGTCTGAGATCTAACCTAAGGAATTTGATTTGATCTGATTGGACCCCTTTGTATTATCTGGCATCAATTCAGGTCGGTTGTCAGATTATCAGGTTTTTTTTTTTTTTTTTTTTTTTTTTTTTTTTTTTTTTGTGGTTAGAACTACCAGTTTTTCTTAGGCAAATTTTTAGGCCATTATTAAAGTTTTCTCAAGTCATTGCTATTGACACCATTTTTCTCCTTTTGGACAGTGCACAATTTCTAGTGGTGTCATTATCAATTGTGCTTGCGTTTTCGTCTTTGAATATTTTGCTATATCTACCTTTTAGTCCCTTTGCTCTATATAAGGAAGCAGCATTGGAGGCCATTTTTCAGAGAATTAGCTCTCTAAAACGAAAGGGAAACTACTTCATTGTATACTTCGAAGATGGTGCCGCAAGGGTTCAGGTTCAATCCCACTGATGAAGAGCTCATCCAATTCCTAGACAGAAAAGCTTCTGGCCAAGAAATGCCACTTCATTTCATTCTCGAAACAAATGTTTACGAGCGTGAACCACAGGATCTTGAATGTGCGTAATATGCACTATGTATTTCTTTGTTCTACTGCATGCATGTAGGGCTCGTGATTTCTCTTCCCTTTTCTCTGTAATAATGGTATAGTGGAAATGAATTTTTCAAGCTTTTTTGCACGTATACTATATATTTTCTAGGGTTCAAGTTTAGAGGGATAATATCATATTCCATGATCTTGTCCATCCATTGAAATTTACAGTATCAATGTTGAGTTTATGTTGGTTTCTACCTTACTATGATATCTGACTGCTTAAGTCAGATCTCTATAACAAAATTGTTGCATGCAGGGAATCAAACCGTTCCTTTAAGCAATGGTGAGAGATACTACTATTGTACGAGGGAGACAAACTATTCGAGGGAAGTACTCGGTCGAGGATGGTGGAAAGCTACGAGCCATGTCAAGAAAATACATGCTAATAACGATAATCAACTTCTTGTTGGGAACAAGAGGCCTTTAACATTCCATAGGTTCAAGGACAATGAAAGAAATCGCAATAATGCCGTCAAGACTAACTGGATTATGCATGAATACAGCCTTGAATCAAGAACCACAGTACTGGTTTTAATATTTTTGCGTGCACTGTTCTAAGTTAATTAGTCTTAATTAATTATATGCATCTTCTTATGTTTGTTTCATTTGTACTACTTCCATTTTGTTAGGACTGGAGGCTTTGCAAGATTAAGCACAAGGGGAAACCAAGCGTGCAAGAAGAGATGGAGAGTATGAGGAAACAATATTCATCGAGGAATGATTTCGAAGCCGGAAGTTCGACCATTTTTGTCGATGGGCAACAGCAGCAGGAACAGACCTCATCACGACCAACAAATTATGAAGGATATGATCATGAATCCTATTATCAATGGAACAATATGCAGCAGTCACCACCGTCTCCATATGATCCTTATCTACCGGCGCCACCGAGTACTAGTAGTGGTCACTATTATGTGGAGCAGCAAGAGAAGTTAGAGTCCAGTGATGAGCACCCATTTCCTAGTCTTTGGTCTTGGACGAACTAGGATTTTGTTGCATCTAAATCCAGGTTGCTATGAATGTAAGAAAAAATTGCTTGTGCATGTTTTGCTATGTTGGAAATAAATACGATTGTTCAGTACTTGTTTATCCCCTCATTTACGACGTTGTTCTTCTTTCTTGGTGCTAAAAATTGGAGCTATACCGATTAGCTACCCTTCATACATACTAAAATACATTAATGCTACTATTTTTGGTAAAATTGGGGAATATCCCTTGTAGCCAAGTTCGGATATATATCAACAGAAACTAAATACACATTTGTTCAAACAAGAATCAACATCTATTCATTTTTTTATTTGATATTTTTTTTGAAACCTGCAACAATAATGATGGATATTATACAAGAAAAATACACAAATTCAATGTTCAGCAATATTGCATCTATATTCACAAGAATCATGAATTTTATTTCATTACATGTCAAATTAGAGTTAAATAATGTGTATTTATAGTAAATCCCGGTCATTCTAGGGATATCAATAATTTTTAATAATATCTATTTATCATACCACGGGGGTGTTGGCCCTCAACCTATCAATCATTTCGCTGCCCTTGTTTTAATGTAACATTGTTTATAAGCTACAAACTACAATGATATATCATTTATAGATATTCTTGGATCTACATCAATTGAATTTAAGTTCTCCAATCAAACAACCTTAAAGAGAAACATGTGATCTAGCGTAATATATTTTTAGGATAATGAAAAAATAATGTAATTTTCATAAAAGTTATTGACAAACAAATTTTTTTTAATAGTGAATTATAGGTCACACTGTACTTAGGAACCATTTGGCCAAAAAATTCAATTTTTTTTGCTAAAATTTAATACGGTTTGTACTTTTTGGATTATTTTAATGTGCTGATGTCAAAAATAATTTTTAAAAAATAAAAAAAATATCATTGACATACATTTCGATACGAAAAGTTATTTGAAAAACAACCGCTACCATACTGCTAAACATATTCTTTACTAGGTTGTGTGTTTGTAATACTTGTAAACGTACATCAAAAAATATACTTTTCTTGATACACCTAGTTGCATTAGTTCCAACCTTTTTTATTTTTACAAAAAGAAATATACTTTTCTTTTAAGTTTTTGACGTACAATACATTCGTATTGTGAATTATCATACATCAAGACTTTAAGTATAAATATGTACAGATAAATCAATTGAATCCATAGAGTGAAGGAGGATTTGAATGTTCATATTAACAGATTTAAATATCGTAACTCTCATCCTCTTCAAGAAGTAAAATTCAGATTCAGCTCTAATTCGCATTATTGAATTTTGTAGGGTCAAAACACACGCAAATGAGTAATATTCCTACACATAACTATCAATCCAACATCGTCCACTTACTTGCTGCTTAGCTACATGTGGAATGAATGCCAACAATGTTGTATATATGTACAGTGGAAAATGGGAAGAATGCATCCTTCCGTTCATACTAATTTAGCTCTAGGAATCAAAGGTACGTATTTCTTTTTGTGAGATTTCAATGTGTGAAAAGGAAACAAGAGCAAGCACCCATGCATGGAATATGGAAATGAATGTGAGTGACTATCCACAAATCATTGTCAAATACTTTTCCTTAGTTCCAATCCAACTGGTAGCCAACAAGCATCCTTTCCTATCCAACTGGCCCTCTCACACTCTCACACATGAGCAAAAGGGGGGTGGTTTTACTTTTCCTTAGTTCCAGATCATTGAAAAGACCCCAATATTGATGTTGATTGGAACAATGAATAGGAACAGTCGGTCATCATGGAATAAGAACAGTGCTAGTGTAGGGAAAAATATTAATTATATTTTGAGGTATATAAATATAATTTAAATTATTGAATTAAAATGATTTCTTAAATATAAGAAAGTCTTGATATTAAATGGTCACAAGTTAAAATTTTACAATTCTTATTTATTTAATAAAAATTAAATACAAGATAGCGTTAAAATCTTATCTAACAACTTTAATTATTAAGTTAAAATGATTCTTTAACAAATTAAGAATTTTAGTTTATGTAGAGTTTGATGCAAAGCTTGAAGGTTTCTTTACAGAAGATGTAACAGGGTTGGTGTAAGTAAAATGAACCCTCAATGCTCCTCCATTCACCCTGGTGGCTTTAGATAAAAGCCATTGTGGTGCTTTAAATGCCCTCGTGAGTAAAGGTCATGTCGAGTTTTTATCTAGGTTGTCAATTCTGTTTTGTTTCGCTTGGAATGACTGAAATATTTCATATCAATTCAAAAAACAAAGCAAAACGGAATAAATTTCATTTCATTTTAAATCTCGGTTTGTTCTGGATTTTTCCCCTAAATTCTGCCCAGAACGTTTCGGTTTCATTTCACATGTTTCATTCCGCTCTTGAAAAGCCATTGAATCAAATTGAACCTTGTTCAATTTAATTGATTAAACCACCCGATTATAAAAAGCTCTTTTTCATTACTATTTTCAATAACAATGATATTAATAATAATATTAAAAATTATTATTACTATTTTCATTAACGATGATATTAATTTTTTAAAATTAGATTTATCACTAATATATATGGTTTATATTCATGTTTTTTTTTTTTTTTTCATGTTTATACTTTGTAGAAATTTGTGCAAAATAAGGAATGCTTTAGATTCCATTAGTCTTGATAACATTGACCTAATTTTATATTTAAAATATTTTTGTTAAAACATTTTACTTTCATAATATTTTGATATTTTGTTTAAGTTGAATTATTTTAAGTTAAAGATCTATTTAATCTTGACTATTTAGAAATATTTTAAATTTTAAAATTATATTTGTTTGGCATTGTATTTGTATTGCATAATTTATAATTAATTTATCTTGAATTTGAATTATGTTTGTTAAATATATATATATATATATATATATATATATATATAGTATAACCTCAAAACGACACGCTGAAACCATCTAAAATTAAAATATTTTATTTTAATTAAAAAAATAAAATACCTATCAAAATAAAAATGACAACCTTAGTTTTAATAGCATAGGCGAGGTAGGAATTGAGTTACATCTTAGCTGATTAGCTTCTCGTGGAGGAGAACTATTTTTGGGATTCGTTTAATTGCCAATATTCTTCTGTCTTTCAGCACAGTACACAGAATTTTTTTAGTTCAAGGAAGGACACCATAGATTCACATGGATTTCAACCACTGTTTACAGCAACGAATAAAATACACAGAGGGACTGCCCAAACAGCGTTGCAGTTCTTTGGGGAGTATGGTTGATAGTATCGTAATGATTGTTTTTTAAATAATTTTTTATGTTGAAATGCATGTTAATAATTTTTTTATTTTTTAAAAATTATTTTTGACATTATCATATCAAAACAATCCAAAATATATAAACTATATTATATTTTTATAAAAAAAAATTAAATTTTTTAGAAACCGCGTTCGCAAACAGTTTCTTATGAATCAAGAGGCGCGGAGGGAACAGCAGTTCATAGGAAAACAAAATCGGCAACAACTAAGTTGTTTATTCAGCAGCAAGCAAGATTGATACAGTCAATGCAATACCAAAAGGGGACATCCTTCATGAAAGACAAGACCATGCTATCCAACGGGCACGTGTAGGGCCACGGCTCATGCAAATGCATGCATTTTCCAAGCCTGTTGGATGAGTGAGGTTCCTGTCATTCGCAAGTGATCATGAAATTAATCCCTTGTATCTAAGAAATTAATCATTCGCAAGGTTGGACACGCATCTGCTACGTCCATGGCTACTGAATTCATTGAAGAACAGCTTGCCTTAAAGTCCTTTGTATCTATGGGGCCAAGTAAACGACGTAACAAAAAATTCAGACTAAAAACAATTAACAAGCTGAAAAAGGCCCACATGAGAAGCAGAAAACTTTGAAAAAGAAAGATTGGGTTTTGCTGTGTGAGTTAAAACAAAAGGGCATTTAATAACTAAGAAATTAGTGGTGAATTATTAAACAAAATTCTAAAGGAGACAAATTTTCCATACACAACGAAATTATCTTTTTACCCTTCACAATTTAAATCTTTTCAAGGGTAATATGGTTTTTTCATGAGATATTTTTGCTATTACAAGATTGAATATGAGTGGAGAATTCTTTTAATCTTTTATTTGCTTAGCATAATGTCTAAAATACCTTTAAAAGTTGATTTTTCTTAACTGCATGAACATATTGGCTTCTTTTTTTTTATTTAGCATAGTATATTTACTAAATATCTTTTGAATAGAAAAATCTATAGCAATGATTGAAGGGCTTTTTGGTTTTTTTGTTATGTTTTTTTTTTTTGTTAATATTGTGTGGGGTTAGGAATGTTTATGTATTTGTATAAATTAAATTAATTTAAAAATAAAAAAATTATTAGTACATGTAACCACGTGACTGGATGTGAAAGGCATCCGTATTTTTTGAACGACGACTACGACTTTTTCCAGATGAGAATTTCTTTTAACCTTTTATTTGCTAAGCATGATGTCTAAAATACCCTTAAAACTTGAATTTTCTTAACTGCATGAACATATTTGGCTTTTTTCTTTCTTTTTTTTGGCATAATATAATTATTAAAATATCTTTCGGAATAAAAAAAATCTAGCAATGATTGAAGGGCTTTTTGGTTCTTTTGTTATGGTTTTTTGTTTTGTTAATATTATGTGGGGTTAGGAACACTTGTGTATTTGTATAAATTAGATTAATTTAAAAATAATAATAAAAATTATTGTTGCAGGCAACTCACGTGATTACATGCGAAAGGCGTCCACATCTTTTGAACAACAAGTAGGACTTTTCCCAGATGCCAAAATAGGCTTCCTGTTGTCTCTTTCAAAGAATAACGTTGAGGTTTGGTGGTGGTTGAATTCTCCCTTTCTTTCACTATCTTCCCCTTGCAACGCACGCTAGTCTAGCCAAAATTAAGAGAAGTCCTGGTTTCATGAAATTAATGGTGCATCCTTGGTATTTCCCCATCGTTCTGCGTACGTTTTATTTTTGAAAGCAACTGTCTGTTGCAATCCCTGTACTGCTGCTTATAATCATTATGATATAATTTTTCTAGCTCGTAATGTTGCTCTTAAATATAAATTCTTTACTTTAAACATCATTTTAATATCATACTTTATCCATCCATTCTTGTTTTTCCAAAGTAAGATTACGTTACATGTTTGCCCAAACAGAAAGTATGTCTATCAGCACATCAAAATGATTTGAATATAAAAAAAAGTATTAAATTAAAATAAAGAAAAAAATAAAAAAATATTAATTTTTTTTTTAAAATAAATTTAAAACACAATTAGAATTAGTTGAGAGATAGTTTTGTGTATAATTGTGATGGATGCATAATAGTGGCAGCCATCCTTTGTATTTATACTTGTAGGGTTGTGTACAATATAATGGTGGGATGTACTACATACTATAACTATTACTATGTAGAAGTGTTTATATTGAATTCAAACTCTTTCCTTAATACACCCCGTCAAGCTGAAGGTGGAGATTCCACCCGAAGCTTGGATCGAAAATAAGCAAACGAGACTGGAGGGAGAGGCTTGGTAAGGACATCAGCTAGTTGATCTTTGGAAGATATAAACCGTACTTGAATTTCTCGCTTAGTAACACGATCACGGACAAAATGATAATCAACTTCAACATGTTTAGTACGAGCGTGAAATACTGGATTTGCAGATAAGAAGGTGGCCCCTAAATTATCACACCATAACGTGGTCACAGTCGAAGAAGGAATCCGAAGTTCTGTCAATAATGAGCAAATCCACAAAATCTCAGTAGTACCATCAGCTAAGGCTTTATATTCCGCTTCAGTGGAGGATCTCGCAACAGTGCGTTGTTTCCCGGATTTTCAGGAGATAGGGGTAGAGCCAAGGTACACAAGGTAACCACCTGTGGATTTTCGATCATCAATACTACCAGCCCAATCAGCATCTGTGAAACCATGAAGAGACAGGGGAGAATCCCTAGTGATGTGCAGGCCATAACTTGCTGTAGCCTGGAGGTAACGCAGGATGCGTTTGACAGCAAACCAATGATCCTCAGTGGGGGCATGCATAAATTGACAGACCTTGTTGACCGCATAGCAGATATCAGGTCTAGTGAAGGTAAGATATTGTAATGCCCCAACAATTTGTCGATACCGTGTGGGATCAGAGTAGAGAGTACCCAGTATGAGTCCTAGTTTGGAGGAGGCAGATAGAGGAGTATCAACTGGTTTGCATGAAGTCATACCTGCTCGTTTGATGATATCGAGAGCATACTTATGTTGGCTTAATAAGATACCCATAGCAGTAGGTTTAACTTCAATGCCTAAGAAGAAATGAACAGAACCCAGATCCCGAAGCTTAAATTCTGATTGCAGCAGGTAATCAATCTATGAAGCATAGCTGAGTTACTTCCGGTTAATAAGATATCATCAACATGCACAAGCAGGTAAATCATGGCACCATCATGAGAAAGGATAAACAGAGAAGTATCACCCTTGGATGCCTGAAATCCAATGGATAGTAAGAACTCACTCAACCTGTTGTACCAAGCACGAGGGGCTTGTTTCAAACCATACAGAGATTTATGGAGGCGACACACATGAGACGGGAGCGCCGGATCAACAAACCCGGGCGGTTGCGCCATGTATACCTCTTCCTGAAGAATGCCATTTAGGAAAGCATTATGGACATCCAACTGATGAATGGTCCATCCATATGAAACAGCGATAGTGAGCACAAGGCGAACCGTTGTAGGTTTGATCACTGGACTGAATGTCTCCAAATAATCAATCCCTTCTTGCTGAGTGAAGCCGCGGGCAACTAACCGTGCCTTATATCGGGCAACTTGACCATCAGCATTTCTTTTTATCTTGTACACCCATCTACTGCTAATCACATTCATAGTTGGATGAAGAGGCACCAACGTCCAAGTCTGATTTGAATGAAGTGCCCGAAGTTCCTCCTGCATGGCAGTGTCCCAAGTAACATACCTGTTGGCGTCCTTAAAGGACAATGGCTCCTGCTGAGGTAAGGTTGTGTCTCGTGAGACAGCCACAATGCTAAGATTAGCATTTCTTTCTGGCCGTGGGCGAAGCACCATAGGATGGGTGCGAGCCCGCGGAGATGGGGTGGAGACAGCGGCAGGGACGTGCTGAAGATTGAATTTAGATAGATCAACACATACGTTAATTCTAGGAGGGGAAAGAGAGGAAGAACCTGTGGGTGAAGGACTCAATATAGGAGAAGACCGTGATGGAGACCCAGCAGAAGAAGTATCCATAACAGGGAAGAAACCATGGGAGCTGGCAGCAGCATCGGATGATGCCTGTGAGTGTGACGAATCTGAACCTGCATTTGAAGAATGATCATAATAACATGCAGATAATGGTAAATTAGCCGAAGGAGGTGTAGGCAGTGTATGGGGCAGTGATGTAGAGAGTGAGGGGGGTTGCATGAGAGGAAGTAAAGTGACGGGTAGAGAGGGAGCAGAGGGCTGTTTGGGTGTTGCTGCAATCTGTTCAGTTTTATCAAGAGGAAAAACAGTTTCATGAAATCAGACATGACGTGCAAGATAAATTCGTTTTGATGACAAATCAAGACAACGATAACCGACATGCGAGGTACTATATCCAAGAAAGACACAAGGTGTGGATCAAAAATCTAATTTGTGAGCATTGTATGGACGAAGAAAAGGAAAGCAGAGACACCCGAAAGTACGAAGAAACGCATAATCAGGAGTCGATTTTAACAGACATTCAAAAGGTGTCTTATTATTCAGGACTGGAGTGGGCATGCGATTAATTAAATAAACAGAACTTTCAAAAACATAACTCCAATATTTAAGGGGAGCATGACACTGACCAAGGAGAGTGAGTCCAGTTTCAACAATATGTCTATGACAACATTCAACCATGCCATTTTGTTCATGAGTGTGCGGGCAGATCACACGATGATGAATACCAATCGTTTTAAAATATGTATTTAGTTTTTGGTATTCACCACCCCAATCGGTTTGAACAGACTTAATTTTTAAGGAGAATTGGCGCTCCACAAGCGCCTGAAACTGATGAAAAATTGCAAAAACGTGAGACTTAGCAACCAAGGGATAAAACCATATGAATTTTGTATGAGCATCCACAAAAATAACAAAATATCAAAAACCATCAGATGAAAACATAGGGGATGGACCCCAAACATCACTAAAAATCAAGTCAAGAGGAGCTCGAGTTTGATGACCCTTAGGTTTTAGAGTCAGACGCGATGACTTGCCTAGAGGGCACGTAGGACACTGAAAATTAAACTTAGTGGACGTACATGACACTTTTTTATTTTTTACTAGCAAATGCAGAATACGTGGACTAGGATGTCCAAGTCGACGATGCCAGACATCAGCTGAAGTAGATAGACAAGTAGAGGAAAAAGCTTGAGGCAACGACGTTGCGAACGACGCAGACAAAACATATAGACCATCTTTACTCTGACTGGAAAGAAGAACTGCCTTTGTCATGAGATCCTTAACATAAAATAGAGAGGAATGAAATTCAAAAAACACATTATTCTCAAGATAAAATTTTTGAACAGATAGCAGAGGTTTTTTAATGGTAGGAACATGTAAGATATTGGATAACGTAAAAATGCGGTTTGGTGAGCGAAATTTGGAGTGAGCAATATTTGAGATAACAAGGCCCTTACCATCACCAACATGTGATGGACTCAAGTGAAAGTGGGAAGCATCGATTTCCTCCCATGATCACTATTGCTATAACATTGTTGAGGCTTTCATCATCAAATATTACTGCTTTGTTACCTCCAAACATAATGTAATAACCATGCTCCATCATCTGGCCTACACTCAGTAGATTTTCATCCAATCCGGGAACAAGCAATACCTCTTTTATGTATCTTTTCCCATGTTGAGTTTCCACAACTTCTGAACTCGATACCTTTTTCCCTTAAAACAGAGGATAAAAAAAATGAAATTTCAATACCTTTTTTCCCTTAAATATATTTATATGCAAACAAACTTATTTATAAAAAAATATTTTTGCTCATAATCTTTTTAAGATTCGAAATTTGAATAATATTGTGAAGAATATATTTACATGGTAATTGAGTTAAATTTTTAAAGTTTACTTCACCACAACATCAAGATTAGGTTCCAATAGCTTTGCCCACACTATGTAATCATGTGAGGATCTTGATTTCATTTCTTTCCCATAAATTTTAGAATATTCCAGGAATAACTACTAATATTTATTTAATAAAAAGATAAACATAAAAAAAAAAGATAAACATGAAAAGAAGAGAGAAACACAAGAGAAAAAAAATAAAAATAAAATATTTTTGAGTTTAGATATAAATATTTTTATAATTTTTTTATAAGTTTGGATATGATTTTCTCTTTTATTATCTATTTTATTTTTAAAGTGGATCCATAAAATAAGTATTGGTGATGATTGTTAAATTTCTTTAAAATTTTCCCATGATGTTTATGTTCTCACTTCATCTCTTATATATGTAAGTAGGTTGCCTTTTGTAATTCTCTTTAAGACATCGTTTATTTTTACGGTAAAAAAAATATTTTTTAAAAATTTTAAATTGTTTTTCTTTAAATTAGTTTTTTAAACGTTTCTAGATCATTTTGATATATTGATATTAAAAATAAATTTTAAAAATAAAAAAATATTTTTTTTAAGCATTTCTAAATGAAAAACACTTTGAAAAGAAACTGCTATTACAATATCAAACACTATTTAAGAGTGACTTCATTTTTTGTGCTTTTCCCTTAGGATAATTATTAATGATCAAAATATAAAATGACAAGGTACTAAAGGAAAATATTTCTTTCAAAATTAGGACTGTTGTAAGTTATCAAGATTACAAATGAAAATATATGTACAAAATAAAAAAGAAATTGTAACTTGCAAAAGCCATGATTGGATTGAAATTTGAATTAAGGTCTACTTTCTTTGACTCTATTTGACCTTTAACTTAAAATAATATTGGTTACTTTAAAGTTTTTATGCATATATTAATCAAATCCAAACCTTAATAATGTCTTTAAGTTCAATTGTTATGATTTTTATTTTCTGAAACTTCTAAATACAACATGGCTTAAATCTTGTCAAAGATTCAACATCTTTCACAAGAATTAATGTTGATCGAAATTCTCACTAGAACTCCTACCAAATATTATATACAATCTAGGTGCGTATGCAAATATGCCTATAAAAGAAGAGGTCGTAGAACAAAAGGGAAAGGAAAAACATAAGACAAAATAGAGAGAAACAAATAGGAAGAAAAGAAAAAGAGAGAGGAAGAAAAAAACTTAGGCTAAGGGGCAAGGGTCTTATTCAGAAAGCTTTTGAAGCTTTAACACTTGTCTAGGGAGATCTGGAAATAAGAAGAAAGGCAGACAACACCAAGAACTAATCCCAATTTAGATTTTTAAGCTAAAAAGGTGTATACATTCAAACTTTAAAGGTGGAGTCCATTAGGCTTGTTGGATCATTCTTTTGTGTTCAATACTAAGTCTTGAATGCCTTAATATGCTCTTGATTTCTTTTTTCCTACCATTTTATTGCATGAAACCTTGGCTTAAGGGATGCTAAAGGTGACAGCAAAGAGGCAGGAACACTTTCTATTAATCAAAAGATAGCCCCTTATTTTAGGTAGTTGGTCTGACCATTTAAAATGAAAGTGGTTAGATTTTGAAGCACATTCTACTAAAAATTGATTGTTGTTTTGAGTTGGTAGCTTTTAGGATTGTAAATAAATGCATTTTTTTTGAGTTTTTATATTGTTTTGTTGTTTTTTCTTTACCATAATCATGTTCCTTACCAATAGTAGGGTTTATAGGGATAAAAAGGACACATATTAGAGGCCAAGATAGGCTTTTCTAGGTACATTTCACATTTATGTTTTTTGGGCAACCTGTTTCTAGGCTTAAAGTAGATTCATCCATTGAATCTTGTCTTTGGTGCTAGTTTCAAGGCTTGATTGGCTTAGTTTCTGGTTTAGGTAGGTCTGTCCATCATCTTTGATAAGTAATTTAGGCGTTTCTCACATCAATAACAAGTTTTAATGGATTTAAATTTTAGAGTTTTGGTTTTAAACTGAAACCTCTTTGTAGCAAAATCATGCAATTTTATTGATCATTAAAAAAATGAACCTTTGATTCTTGATCTATAGAGGATTATGAACAAAAACATCCCCTCCTTTACTCGAAGTCTACTATAGATTGAGAACCATGTTTTGTGAGAAGAAGAAGAAGAACATTTATCTGTTTTGTTTAATCTTTTCTATTTTATCCATTTTTTATTGAAATTTTTTTGAGTTTTTGTGTTTTTTTCACTTTTGATCTTTTTTGTTTTTGTTTTCTTTTCTTCGATTTGTTTGTAAGTTGATTCGGTCGGGTCAACCCTAATCAAGTTAGCCCGATTGTTTCAACCCGGTTGAGTCTACCTGAAGACTGAAATAATAAAAAAACAGAAACATATAATAATAATAATATAAAAAAATCAACTTTTGCTTTGGTTTTGTTTAGTTTTTTTTTTTTTTTTTTTTGGTTTTTAGGATGTGTTTTTTCTTTTAATTTCCTTTTAAACCTCTCTTTTTATTATTATTTTCAAGAAAACTACAAATAAAAAATGTTTTTTATGTGTTGCATACTGTCAAATCTCTAAAAAAAATATAACAAAAAATCATATTGTTTAGTATTTCTATACGAAAAAAAAAAAGTGTTTTGGCATGCATTTTAGGATTTAATAATCAATTTATTAAATCCATGAGAATTTAACCAATATTTCAATAAATCACCCTTTTTTAAATTCATGAGAATTAATAGTTAAAAATCCTGGTATAGAAGGTTGGACCTACAAGTGAGGTTGATATTTAAAATGTTAGGAGCTGACCAAAAAATTCTTGGAGTTGTCCTAAATATTCACCAATTTTAATTGAAAGTATTTTTTACTGTAATATACAAATTACAAAGAACTTTTTTTTTCTAAGAATTTAGTTGAGCACACGAGTCCATAATAAATTCTTAAAACACTAGATTTATTCATATAAGTAAATCTCAAATCCTAAACCATAGATAGATCACCGATCAGAAAATCATCAAAACATCTAAACCACATCAAACCACAAAGCAGCTTGCCTCAAATAACTAGGGTGTGCTAGGGGTGCTAATATTTTTCTTAGTCACAACTAATTTCTTACCTTTGAATATTTGATAAGACCAGTATACCTGGATTTTGTAGGGATCTTAAACCAAACAACTAGATAATGATTTTAACAACCTTTAACACCACATGACGACGTACAACAAAATAACAATTGTCGCATGTGTGCAAAAAATGAGTTGCTTTGTGAAAGAAAAGACAAGATAAATCTTCCACCCCAAACATGGAAAGTGAGAGAAGCATGTTTTCTGGATAGAGAAAAATGAATGGAAAATATTCTTTTAGATGTTCTTAAGATAAATTTTTGTGATAGATCATTTCTTTTTCTTCTTTTTTCAATTATAAAAAATGGTCTTTAAACACTTTTTCTTTTTCTTTTTTTCTTATAAAATCAGAGTAATTTCTTATTACTGAATACACCTTGAGTTTTGTTTTTTATATCAAATCATACTTTTCGATTTTTGTTTTATTATTTCTATATGAGCATAATATCCAAGAAAAAATAACAATTATATCTTCCTATCCTTTCCGATTCATGTAATGGATAAAAAACAGGATGATTTTTCTAATGCCGGAAAAAAAAAAGATTTTTATTATTTTATATGCACCAGGTATTTTACTAGACGAAGAAGGTGCCACGAGGGACATTGAAGATCAGATTGCTAAGTGTGACAAAGATATTGAGACAATTTTGAAGGGTATTTTTCTTGTTTTTTTGAGTCGCCGCATTTTCTATTTTTAAACTTGTCTCCTATTTTAGCAGCATGTTTTTTTTTTTTTTTTTTTTATATATATATATATATAGTTTTAATTGTTGACAATAAAATAAATAATTTTAAGACTTAATATCATAATTTTGAATCTCCGAAAAAATACTTGGTTTTTAATTAAATAAAATAATAGCTTGAATGCCCTTTTCTTCTTCTGCCTCTCTGAGTAGTTTGAAGTGAAGATATTAAACAAACATCTTGAATATTGTCAATCAGAAAGAGACTAATGTATGCCAGCGATGCTTTTGCTGAAATTCAAACCCAATTCTTGATGTGTCTGCTTCAGAAAAGATCCCACTTAGCCCTCCCTGTAAGAGAATGCCACATTGGATTTGCCACCAGCCATAATAATACCATGGAGCAGCTTGTGAGGTCAAATAAGCTTATGGAAACTGTACTCTGGGAGGGAGGGAGAGGTAGAGAGAGAGAGAGAGAGAGAGAGAGAGAGACTGCTTTCACTCTAATTTTTTTGCATTGACAAGAAAATCCCGACTTTACATCTGCTACCTGCAAGATTTTTTTTTTTGGGTTCATTTTTCATTTTTCTTTTATCCTCTGTTTTAAGGGAAAAAGGTATCGAGTTCAGAAGTTCGCAGTGTTCTCTGCAAATTTCACCAAAAACCTCAAAATTGAGTATCTGGGGACATCATCTTCGACTCCTTTGTCCTTGGTTTCGAAGATTCCCTTCATTATACGAGTGTAGAGCCTTTCAAGCAGTGGAATGCCATAATTTTCAGTGCGCTCCACGAAAAGCCGCTTGATGTGATCCACGTGGCTTGATACTTCGGCTTCTGACATTGTAACATCTTGGGATCCACTCCCTTCGGTATGACCAGAAGCTTCTCCTCCTGAAGTTTCATGTCGACTGTCATCGGCTGAAGAGGGCTCGGGTCTGTCTGGATTCATATCATCTGCCCCGGCTTCCTCCGGCGTCTTTTCCTGTACTGAATCCTGATGCCGTGATTTATCTTCTGCTGTTGAAGCTGTTTTTCATGAAAAATATAAAATGATCAGAGACTTGTGTCCGAAGAGCTATCATATGGCAAATTAAAGAGTTCAGTCAAAGAATAACATTAAATATAACAAATCTAGGACAATTAGGAGCTAAAAACTTCAGATAAAGGGCACAAGCTGAAGAGAATGCTAGTTTGGAATATGGGCTGCGAGATCAAATTCATATATTGAATAGAAAAATTCAGATTTCTGGCTTCAGGATTTTAGTGGTCAATATTTACGAGAGGTTTTTCTAACAAGGAAAGGAAATTTGAAAACATGAACTACAAACAGGTCATGTCTATTACACAAGAAGTCGGTGGCTGAGATTAGTTTTACTTGCTACTGATCTATTACATCAGTGTCCGCACCAAAATTCAACATGTAAAATGTGTCTTGCAACTTGACATGTTTCAAGACATCATTCAGATAGGTGGGAAAAACAAACAGCAATATCAGAAGGACAAAGAATATAGCATTACCATTAAACATACCAGCATGGGTAGCATCAGCATTTTTCTTCTGCCTTTTCAAGGCCTCGTAGCTTTGATCCAGATTAACATCAGGCTGGACATTGCGTAGCCTGGCACTTGTTCTAGTAACTGTTCCAAGCTGCACAACTGGGATTGAAGGGAAAATAGATCCCCCTAAATCATCTGGTATTTGTACAGGACCCCCTTGAGCAGCAATCTTGTCACAGTATGTGACAAGCGCAGGATCCATCTGTGACAACATTCCATGCACCTGTAAAATATTATGAAAAGGGATTCATCAAATGATGCTTCAGGTGATGGGACAAAATGAGAGGAAAAATCATGGAAAACCAAAAGGCTTGGAAACTTGCTGCATCCCGAAGCTCATATCCTCTACTGACAATCCTAGCTCCATTGTAATCATCTCCATTGTATACCTACAGTAGAAACATGCACGCCAAATTTAAGCATGAAATAGATGCACTGACCAAAGTTGTAACGGTGCTGAATTATTCAAAGAAAGTAGAACCTAGAAATATAATTAAATGAAGCTAGGAACAAAACACACCTTTGCATTGGTCACAATGAGATCAATGTCTTGCAGGAATCCTGAGCATGTGATATATTGACCAGAGCATGTGATAATTTACCTCTTATATGATTATCGCGGTATCATAAAAATATCACAGCATCAAGTTGGTATCAGAAAAATATTATAACATTGATGAATAGTCTATTTTTTTAAAATTTTTATTTAAATAAAAATGATTTAAACAAACATTAGGTTATTAAACTTTGTGGGAGTGAATGATTCAATTTGCGAGTTTGGTAAAGCAACCTTGGTTGTCACAGTTCATGGGTTTAGCCGGGTACCTCTCTTTTTTAATTGAACTCGATTATGTGATCGTTTATTTTTTTTTATCATATAGTTAAAAAAATATTTTTGATAAAAAAAACATGTTCTAAATTTTAAAAAGTCCATGGGCCTGTTGACAGGTTTGATGACTTTAGCTTTCCTTCTTTTTTAAAATTTTTTTTTTTCAATTTCATCATTCGATAGTGGGTTAATTGAGAATTGAGTTATCATGATTTCAATACGTCTTTTTTAGAGTTGGTGCTCGATTTTGCAAAAATATAATTTTTATCATAAAATGAAATAAAAGTAATTTACAAAAACAATAAAGTTATTAAACACATTGAAGTCCATGACCCAGATTACATGATAACTGATGTCGATCCAATCTGTCATTGTTTCAATATAAAAAATTATCGTCTTAAAGTTTTTTTTAAAAGCTATATCATGTTTTTACCGGTCATCCAAGTTATATTTGGACCTATTAAATTGAATGATTTACTTTGAATCAACTCCCACATGGTTTAATTTGAAACTCGAGCTAGGTAAAGAGTTAAGTTAATAGATTTTAAGATCGAACTGCTTGATTGGATTTAATGATACTACCAATTTTTTTTTTAAATAAAATTACAAACATACCAAAGATACTAATATTTTTCGTATCTTAATTTTAAAACCGCTTTTGTCCATATTATTGATTATATCAAGAATTTCTTTATATATATATATATGTAGGTGTGTGTGTGTGTGTTTGTTGTTATTTTATTTTATTTTTTCTTTTTTGAACTTAAGAATAAATCTACTAAAAAAACTTAAGGTTAATAAATTATGAATCGTTTTATTAAGGAAAGAGTTTGAATTCAATGTAAACACTTCTATATAGTAATAGTTATAGTATGTAATACTTCTATATAGTAATAGTTATAGTATGTAATACATCCCGCCATTATATTGTACACAACCCTACAAGTATAAATACAAAGTATGGCTGCTATTCTTATGCATCCAATACAATACAATTAAACACAAAACTATCTCTCAATTAATTCTAATTTGGTATCAGAGCTACGGTTATTGTTCAGCAGCCTTCTCCCTTGAAAGCTGAAATTCTCCTACGTAGCTATTTTGCAACCATCAGCATCAGAACCTTCTTAGCAGCCGTTCTTCCTCAGTTTGAATTCACAAAGCAGCAGCTTCTCCTTAGCAGATATCACTCATCTCCCTCCTCTGTCACTTATCACGAAGTAGAAACTGAAACTTCTCCTCCCTAAGCAACATGGATAATCAACAATCTGCTGGCGCTGCATCAGCTCTTCAATCTTCCTTCTCCCCTGTAGCGCAATTAGTCATGTATGGGGCATCGCCTACTGCCTCCCTTATTCCTCTTCCTAACACACACCAGGTAGTCTCTTTAAAACTCTCCAACCATAATTTCCTGTATTGGAGGATGCAGATGAAAATTTTTCTCTTGGGCCAAGGCGTTTATTCATTTGTTGATGGCACCTCACCATGTCCTCCTTCACATTTGGCATCGGCTGAGACATCTACACTCTCTGCCAACCCTGCATATCTGTCATGGAAGCAGCAAGATCACCTAATCATGAGTGCCCTCCTATCTTCTCTCTCGGTGGAAGTTCTGCACTTGGTTGTAGATTGCAACACTTCCCATACCATCTGGACAACGTTAGAAACAGCTCTGGCCTCTCCCTCAATTTCCAGAATTATGCAGCTCCACGGCTCATTCCAGGAGCTAAGACAGAATGATGATTCTGCCAACATTTACCTGCAGAAGGCTAAGGCCTTGTTTGATGAATTGGCTGCCGCTGGTAGACCAATCTCCCTGGCAGAATTTAATCTGTATGTTTTTCGCGGATTGCGCAGTGAATTTAAGGATCTTGTCACCAGCTTGTCCACTAAGGATGCCCCCATTAGCTATACTGATCTCCATAACAGCCTTCTTACATATGAGTTCCTTTACAAAGCCTCCCTCCAGCCATCTGTAACAGCCCCTCTGTTACCGACTCCAACGCAGCAACCAGCTGCGTTCTTTGTGCAGCATCAATCTGGTAGACGGGGTCGTTTTCGTGGGGGCTGGAGACCTAACAATCACAACAATTTTTATCGTGGAAATGGACCAGCAAACAGCTACACCTCAGGACAACAATATAGCTCACATGGAAACCGGTTCTCATCTGGCTCTTCTTCACGGCCAACAGGTAATTTTGGGCAGCAAGGAAATCATTTTGGTGGCTATCCTCGCAATATAAAATGTCAGCTGTGTTATGAATATGGGCATACTGCTCAACAGTGTTCTCAGTTGGCTACTCATCATATGCAAGCTAATGCTAATCTTGCATTTAATATTGCCCCTTCCACCACTCCTGTTACTTGGTTTCCTGATACAGGTGCAAATCATCATGTCACGCCGGATCTTGTAAGTATGACGAGTTCAGAACCTTTAATTGGAAATGATCATCTGCATGTTGGTGATGGTAAGGGCCTTGTTATCTCAAATATTGCTCACTCTAAAATTCGCTCACCAAACCGTATATTTATGTTATCCAATATCTTACATGTTCCTACCATTAAAAACCTTTGCTATCTGTTCAAAAATTTTATCTTGAGAATAACGTGTTTTTTGAATTTCATTCCTCTCTATTTTATGTTAAGGATCTCATGACAAAGGCAGTTCTTCTTTCCAGTCAGAGTAAAGATGGTCTATATGTTTTGTCCGCGTCGTCCGCAATGTCGTTGCCTCAAGTTTTTTCCTCTACCTGTCTATCTACTACAGCTGATGTCTGGCATCATCGCCTTGGACATCTTAGTCCACGTATTCTGCATTTGCTAGTGAAAAATAAAAAAGTGTCATGTACGTCCACTAAGTTTAATTTTCAGTGTCCTACGTGCCCTCTAGGCAAGTCATCGTGTCTGACTCTAAAAACTACGGGTCATCAAACTCGAGCTCCTCTTGACTTGATTTTTAGTGATGTTTGGGGTCCATCCCCTATGTTTTCATCTGATGGTTTTCGCTATTTTGTTATTTTTGTGGATGCTCATACTAAGTTTATATGGTTTTATCCCTTGGTTGCTAAGTCTGATGTTTTTGTAATTTTTCATCAGTTTCAGGCGCTTGTGGAGCGCCAATTCTCCTTAAAAATTAAGTCTGTTCAAACCGATTGGGGTGGTGAATACCAAAAACTAAATACATATTTTAAAACGATTGGTATTCATCATCGTGTGATCTGCCCGTACACTCATGAACAAAATGGCATGGTTGAACGCCATCATAGACATATTGTTGAAACTGGACTCACTCTCCTTGGTCAGTGTCATGCTCCCCTTAAATATTGGAGTTATGCTTTTGAAAGTTCTGTTTATTTAATTAATCGCATGCCCACTCCAGTTCTTAATTATAAGACACCGTTTGAATATCTTCTAAATTCGACTCCTGATTATGCGTTTCTTCGTACTTTCGGGTGTCTCTGCTTTCCTTTTCTTCGTCCATACAATGCTCACAAATTAGATTTTCGGTCCACTCCTTGTGTTTTTCTAGGATATAGTACCTCGCATGTCGGTTATCGATGTCTTGATTTGTCATCCAAACAAATTTTCTTGCACGTCATGTCCGGTTTCATGAAACTGTTTTTCCTCTTGATAAAACTGAACAGATTGCAGCAACACCCAAACAACCCTCTGCTCCCTCTATACCCGTCACTTTACTTCCTCTCATGCAACCCTCGTCACTCTCTTCATCACTGCCCCATACACTGCCTACACCTCCTTCGGCTCATTTACCATTATCTGCATGTTATTATGATCATTCTTCAATTGCAGGTTCAGATTCGTCACACTCACAGGCATCATCCGATGCTGCTGCCAGCTCCCTTGGTTTCTCCCCTGTTCGCTCCCCTGTTATGGGTACTTCTTCTGCTGGGTCTCCATCACAGTCTTCTCCTATATTGAGTTCTTCCTCCACAGGTTCTTCCTCTCTTTCCCCTCCTGGAATTAACGTATATGTTGATCTATCTAAATTCAATCTTCAACACGTCCCTGCCGCTGTCTCCTCTCCATCTCAGCGGGCTCGCACCCATCCTATGGTGCTTCGCCCACAGCCAGAAAGAAATGCTAATCTTAGCATTATGGCTGTCTCACAAGTCAAGACCTTACCTCAGCAGGAGCCATTGTCATTTAAGGACGCAAACAGGTATGTGACTTGGGACACTGCCATGTAGGAGGAACTTCGGGCACTTCACTCTAATCAGACTTGGACGTTGGTGCCTCTTCATCTAACTATGAATGTGATTGGCAGTAGATGGGTTTACAAGATAAAAAGAAATGATGATGGTAAGGTCGCCCGATTTAAAGCATGGTTAGTTGCCCACGACTTCACTCAGCAAGAAGGGATTGATTATTTGGAGACATTCAGTCCAGTGATCAAGCCTACAACAGTTCACCTTGTGCTCACTATTGATGTTTCATATGGATGGACCATTCATCAGTTGGATGTCCATAATGCTTTCCTAAATGGCATTCTTCAGGAAGAGGTCTACATGGCGCAACCGCCTGGGTTTGTTGACCCGGCACTCCCGTCTCATGTGTGCCGTCTCTATAAATCTCTGTATGGTTTGAAACAAGCCCCTCATGCTTGGTACAACCGGTTGAGTGAGTTCTTACTATCCATTGGATTTCAGGCATCCAAGGGTGATACTTCTCTGTTTATTCTCTCTCATGATGGTGCCATGATTTACCTGCTTGTGTATGTTGATGATATTTTATTAACCGGAAGTAACCCAGCTATGCTTCATAGATTGATTACTTTACTGCAATCAGAATTTAAGCTTCGGGATCTAGGTTCTGTTCATTTCTTCTTGGGCATTGAAGTTAAACCTACTGCTATGGGTATCTTATTAATCCAACATAAGTATGCTCTCGATATCATCCAACGAGCAAGTATGACTTCATGCAAACCAGTTGATACTCCTCTATCTGCCTCCTCCAAATTAGGACTCATACCGGGTACTCTCTACTCTGATCCCACACGGTATCGACAAATTGTTGGGGCATTACAATATCTTACCTTCACTAGACCTGATATCTGCTATGCAGTCAACAAGGTCTGTCAATTTATGCATGCCCCCACTGAGGATCATTGGTCTGCTATTAAACGCATCATGTGTTACCTCCAGGCTACAACATCTTATGGTCTGCACATCACTAGGGATTCTCCCCTGTCTCTTCATGGTTTCACAGATGTTGACTGGGCTGGTAGTATTGATGATCGAAAATCCACAGGTGGTTACCTTGTGTACCTTGGCTCTACCCCTATCTCCTGGAAATCCGGGAAACAACGCACTGTTGCGAGATCCTCCACTGAAGCGGAATACAAAGCCTTAGCTGATGGTACTGCTGAGATTTTGTGGATTCGCTCATTATTGACAGAACTTCGGATTCCTTCTTCGACTATGACCACGTTATGGTGTGATAATTTAGGGGCCACTTTCCTATCTGTAAATCCAGTATTTCACGCTCGTACTAAACATGTTGAAGTTGATTATCATTTTGTCCGTGATCGTGTTACTAAGCAAGAAATTCAGGTACGGTTTATATCTTTCAAAGATCAACTAGTTGATGTCTTTACCAAGCCTCTTCCTCCAGTCTCGTTTGCTTATTTTTTATCCAAGCTTCGGGTGGAATCTCCACCTTCAGCTTGACGGGGTGTATTAAGGAAAGAGTTTGAATTCAATGTAAACACTTCTATATAGTAATAGTTATAGTATGTAATACTTCTATATAGTAATAGTTATAGTATGTAATACACTAAACTGGATTTGCATCTGAAGACACTCGAGATCTTTGCTGTGAAGATCTCCTCCACATTTACACCCACCAGACTACTCTTCACGTTAAACTGGCATTAAAAATGGTAGAACAAGATAGTTGAGGTTATGTTTTATTTTAAAGACTTAAACTTTATATGATGGAAGGTCGATTCTCAGTTTTTATATTGATTTGTGTTTTTATACTAGATATTTTCATTAACATCAAGCAACAACATAATGCAAAACATCATGTACAACATAGCACATTTTTCAATGCCTATAATCTGAAATGAATTTTCAAAAAAATATATAATAAAAATCTCTTTCTTGTCAATTTAGGCAATTAAACACCTGTTTTGGAACTTTGCAGTCATCCCCACCCCATATAAAGATGAAGATATGCTTTGTGCCTCCCAGCTCCTCACCTGCTCAAAAGCAACAGGAGAAAATATTCGAGGACTCAATATTCTTCATTGCATTCTAGAAGTTCAAGATTCAAGATCTATGTGTTCACACGTTGTTTCTTTTTTTGAACTAATATAATAAATAAGGTTACAATGACACAATCACAAGATACACCAAATCCGAAAGATTGTCCATTGATCGATGCAATGGAAGATTTAGTATAACCTAACAAAAAAAAACAAAAAATTCCACGAGGAGGAGATCTTGATTCTTGACTAGTGAAAGATATCCTCCATGTACAAGTCGTTTTTATGATTTATATCAATTTGGTTATTTGAACAAAAGAGAGAACACATAAGCACTTGCGACATTACTTTTGTTTACAACAATTTGATTTAATTAATTAAAGGTTATATTTATTTCTTCTTCCAATACTCATAGATGTTCCACATCATATAAGTAATTTAGGTTTGAGATTTTTATTAAATTGTATATAATTTAAACGTCTAACTATGTAACCCAAGATCCATCTAGCTACCTCCTTATATATATTACATATTAAAAAGGACAAAAAAAAATCTTATTTGCATGGAAACTAAAGACTCTGCCTTTGTTTCCATAAAATGAAATAAATTGAATAATAAATCATATAGACTTAAAAGATGTTGCTACCCAATTTTTTACCCAAGTTTTTATAAATTTTCAGAAAAATCCAAAAATAGAAAAATACAACAAAAATTCAAAAAATGTGTTTTTTAATATATTTTCGTCATTTTTAGCATTTTCAGCGTCGTCTAAAAAGAATTTAAATTTTCAAAGGTCTTTCGAACGCGTTCAACTTTTCACGTGTCATTTTTAAAATTTTTTATTTTACTTATTAAGTCGACGTGGATATTGCTCGTTTTCAAAAAATACAAAAAAATTAAGAAAAATCAAATTTACAAAAAGAAAGAAGTTGAGGGACCAAGTTTGGAAACCTAGCAACATTTTTGCCTATAAATATTGGTCCCCTCAACACACTCAAAGGGGAGGACAATTTTGAAACATCAGAAAAATACAAGAAAAGAAAACCCTAACCCTAAACCCATATTTTTTCTAAGGAGCGGCGCGCCCCCCTTCCCATTGAGCAAAAAAAAAAACCAGAGAGAGCCCGGTCGGCCCTCCCTTTTGATTTTCTTCTTCCCCTCAACAGCCGCCAACAAACCCAGAACCCCCTCTCTTTCAAAACCAAACCGGAGCAGCCACTCTGTTCCCCCAAGCCACAGATCTTCCCTCTCTCACCTGAACACCCACCAGAACCACAACGCCTGCCCTCGCCCACTTCCCCTCTCAACCGAACCGTTTCCCCCGTCTCCATCGACCAGCCTTCCAGAGGTAGCCGACTGACCGGCATCCATCACAGGCCGCTACGATCGACAGGAGTGAAGACCACTCAATAGCACGCCCACTGAGCCACCAGCGCCGTCCACACCTGGCCACAGATTCACCACCACCCAACTGCCCGCCACCTGAAGTAGAGGAGAAGAAGAAACACATAACAGACCAATCTGTAGAAAGAAGCGGATCCGAAATCGAGAAGAAGAAGAAACACATAACAGACTGATCTGTAGAAAGAAGCGGATCCGATACCGAGAAGAAGAGAAGGAGAAGCCAGATTTGACAAGAAGAAGAAAAAACCGAAGCAGATTTCAAAAACAAGGAAATAAAAACTAAAATCAACTGGTTGTTGCATTTTTATTGTTGCTACAGGTCATCGCTGGCGCAGGGAGACAGAGAAGAGGAAGAGGAAGAGGTTCCTGATCCACCGGTTTATGCCACCTTCATCGGCGGCGGTGCGTGAATCCACGTGCCACCACTGTTCCGACAGCTCCAGAAGTTGGCATGACACTGTTCCGGGTTGTTTTGTGTCATTTTTGTAATTTTTAAATTGTTTAATGTAATATTTGTTTAGTTTCAAGTTTTTGTAATTTGTATTTTGTAAATATGGAAGCAAAAAAAGGAAAAAAGAAAAGAAAAGAAAAGAAACCAACAACCAGCCTCTTACCCGCGATCTCTGACAAGACCAGTACATTTGGTTTCCTAGTAACCTGCAATTAATTACTAGGTGTCGACTCTAACGAACCAATCAAAGCAACCAACACAAAACAAGGAGAGACAAAAAAATCGCCAGCCGATGCTGCGCGGTTTTTGACGTGTGACAAAAGAGATGATAGAAAACTAGACCACTAAGAAAGCAAAAGCTAAGCACTTGGAAATAGAAGTTATAAGATCAAGCAAAGGGTCAATATACATAATATTTTAGAAAAAGGAGTCATAAAGTGTTAATATTTTATCGATATGTTCATATTTAGTATAACCTAGCAAAAAAAAAAATATTAATCCACAAGGAGCAGATCTTGATTCTTGACTAGTGAAAGATATTCTCCATGTACAAGTCGTTTTTATGATTTATATCAAATTGGTTATTTGAGAACACTTGCGACATTACTTTTGTTTACAACAATCTAATTTAATTAAAGGTTATATTTATTTCTTCTTCTAAAGTTTGAACCATTCGAACATATTTGCTAGATTTTCCACATCATCTAAGTAATTATTAGGTTTGAGATTTTTATTAAAATGTATATAATTCAAACTATGTAACCCAAGATCCGTTTAGTTTCTTCCTTATATTACATATTAAAAGGGAAAAAGAAAATCTTATTTGCACGGAAACTAAAGACTCAATACCCTTTCTTTTTTCTCTCCAGAAAATGAGATGAATTGAATCATAAAGCACATCGACTTCAACGAGATGAAAGAAACGTTGACCACTAAGAACGCAAAAGCTAAGCACTTGGAAATAGAAGTTAACTAGCAGCAACGGAGCTTGTTATAAGATCAAGTAAATGGTCATTATACTAAATATTTTAGATAAAGGAGTCATAAAGCATTAATATTTTATTGATATATTCATATTTTTCATTATCAGTGCAAGGAACTTATATATTAAATTATTCAATAGAGATATGAACTAAGCACCTGTACCACTGCCAAGTTTCTAAATTCTGATGTTTGTCAAACTTATCAACAAAGTAAACTTGTTACAACTGACTTGAACTTTCCATTATCAATAAAGCTCTCTTTTTAGCACCATAACCAATTTTCTTTGGAGTCTGGATATCTTTAAAAACATAAAGGATGGGGAAAAAAAATCAAAACATAATGTTTCTCGTCAATTTAGGCAATTAAACACCTGTTTTGGAACTTTACAGTCATCCCCACCCCATATAAAGATGAAGATATGCTTTGTGCCTTCCAGCTCCTCACCTGCTCAAAAGCAACAGGAGAAAATATTCGAGGACTCAATACTCTTCATTGCATTCTAGAAGTTCAAGATTCAAGATCTATGTGTTCACATGTTGTTTCTTTTTTTGAACTAATATCATATATAAGGTTACAATGGCACAATCACAAGATACACCAAATCTAAGAGATTATCCATTGATCGATGCAATGGAAGATTTAGTATAACCTGACAAAAAAAAAAAAAAAAATTCCACGAGGAGATCTTGATTCTTGACTAGTGAAAGATATCCTCCCTGTACAAGTCGTTTTTATGATTTATATCAATTTGGTTATTTGAGAACACTTGCGACATTACTTTTGAATGCTAGAATTTAACCTGACATATTAATGGTCAAGGCATGCTTCTGCCCTGTAGCACTGCTCCAGTCTTGTATTTAATAATTCTGTCCACATATATGTGTGTGTGTGTGCGCGCACAGAAGTTTTGCACTCTCCACATAAAACGAAGCCTTGTGTGTGTACACAGAAGTTTTGCTTTCTCTACATAAGACGAAGCCTTACTATTAAGACATCGAGAGGTATCCACAGATTATAATACCTTCTCTTTCTGTCATTTATTGATCGAGTACAATATTACTAGTCTTGATTATCTATGTCGGATGCTAAATAATTACATTCTTATCGTATTGTTAAAGAATATCTTTATATCATTTTTAATTAATTCCCCTGAGTATTAATCTTAAAATAAAATTTTTTTACTGTCTCATCGACCAAGATTATTTTTGGATTTGTGATTACTTTTATGTTTACGATTTTAGAAAAATAATTTTTGAAAAAACACTTTTTTGTGTGATTACTTTACGTAAAATTATGATTAAAATTATGGATGAACATGAAATTACTAAATAGGATATCAATTGTTTCCATACTTGAAATTGAACAATCAATACATATTTAATTCTAACTACTTGAAAATAAAATTCTACACAAACACTAACATTAACACACTTGATTGTACATGAAGAAGAGATTACAAGATTTAATAACAAAAGATCTGGGTTGGTTTTTTTTTTTTTTTTTAAGTTGATGTCCAGGCCAGTTTGCTAGTATTTTCTATTAATTTTACGAGTCTTAAAGTTAATTACCATGTAAGCTTTTAATAACCTTGAGAGAAATCAAACTCGTGACCACTAGAAAACAAATCCAAAACCTAACTAGATAAACTTCCTCTTAAAATTAGGTGTTGGTTTTTATTGATCTTGGTCGTGGATAGGTGGTGTGTAGTGTAGATCTGGTTTTGATTTATGTGTTTTGTGGCTAGAAAAAAAAAAAAAAAAGGATGAAAACACTGGATTTAGAGAGAGGTTCTTCAACGGTGGAAGAGGTTGGCATAGATTTGAATCACCGGACAATGAGAGTCTTGAACTGGATTCTGTAAGGAGAACGAGAAGAGAAGATTGAAATATTTTGGTAAAAATAAACGGTCTTCAAGGCTTATTACATTTTGCACATGAATCTTTAAAAACGGTGAAACATGCTTTTCATTAACATGTAGTTAGACCACAAATTGAACATGAATCCCACATCTTTAAGCCTATATTTTACTCATTTACCAAACCACACCATGCTTTCTAACACAAAAACATAGCCCACAATCAAGTGTGAAGATTATATCAAATGCCGTCAAGGGACAAAAGAACAAGATGCCCATGGACGAAGGAGCAAAGATGTATGATTGATGATGATTCCATGTCAAAGACTACTTGCCTGGGATAAGTACAGGCTACGCAGCTAGCAGTACCATGGACAAATGAGCAATGATGTATGATTTGATGATGATTCCATATCAAGGAATACTTGCCCTAGATAAGTACAAGCTGTACAGCTAGCTAGCATACCATGGACGAATGAGCAAAGATGTATGATTGATGATGATTCCATATCACAGACTATTTGCCACCTCTCATATATCCGTGTTATATATATATATCAGTTCTCGATACAAATAATGAATAGTTTCTTATGTTATAATCCAAGATCTGAATTAGAGGATCTTCAATAAATTTTTTATTTTTTTTATAAAAAAAAATCCAGGGATTAGTTTTTCAAAACAATACTAAACTAAATTATTTCTGGATTCTTTTAAAAGGCTAATTTTTTAAAAAACAAATTGAACAAAACAACTTGTTTTTTTATTAAAAAAAAACATGGGTTAAACAACTATTAATTTAGATTCATGAAAGACTCGGATGCGTAAATCATTAAATAGACCAGGTTTAAAAAGCATGTTATATATGAATGCTGGTATTTATTAATATATTTTTTTCTAAAATTTTAACTTAAATTAAATATATTTAGAAAAATATTTATTGAATGGTCTCGTTAGCTTTTCATTTATTTATCATTCATAATCTTGCATATATCCAACCAAACTCATTACAACCATATAAAATTGACTGAATATTAAAAGTGGTCCACTAAATTACATATGGCTTAAGATTCTCATGGATTCTCATCATAGAAGGCTTTTTCTTGCATCAAAGAAAAGAACATAAAACCGAGTCAACTAAAATCATTAAATTAATTAAGTTTTGAATCAATTGTGATCTTGGCTACTTATTTGCTAGTAATCCTTTCCATTTCCTTACCTTTAAGTCTCATTCTTGGGCCCAATAATTTCTAGTGATATATTATTTATTCAAATGGAGTGATCAGAAATCATTAAAACGAAGAACAGAAGATACTGATCTTGTCACAAAATTAATAATGCTAGCTACTAGGAAGTTACTGATCTTGGCACATAATAATACTAGCAACTAAGAAGTTTCCTGGCTGATGATCCCACACACACCTTTGGGTCTTGTGGAGATCATTTCATGAGCTCAATCAAGCCCTTCACTTTCCAGGAAATGAGTCTTTGCAAATATTTGACTTTCTGTGACTACTTAGACCTTAAAGTGACAAGTAGGAATAGGAAAATGAAAGACCAGGTTGATAATTAGGGAAATTCTAGCCCTTTTACACGGCGTAAGCCATAGCAAAACAGCATCTTGTGCATATTCTCACCACCCCCCCGGTTTCTTTCCTTGAGAAACAATTTATCACTCCTGTGGCGCATGGGATGATGTCAATAAGAAGGCTCTTGTGGTCTAATTCCACGGCTTAAATTGTTAGTTTATGTTACTTGGAAATTATCTCCAATTCAGCTGTTGTGGTTGCATAACCTCGACCAATAATTTACTCATGAATTTTATTTCTGAAAAATTATCATATATTCATCACATCTTGTCAATTCACATCTTGTCAATTCAACTCGATAAAATTATATTATAATAAACAATATCAAATTTATCAGATTAGAAGGAACTATATATAGTATAAAAGACAACTCAATTGGACCGATTTTTTTTTTTTGGGAGCTTTTTTGCTGAATTGGTACAAATATAAAGCCTAAATTAATTGTTGAATGAGCAAGAAAAAATAGCTAAATTGGTTGTACAAATATAAAGTCAGCTTAATTTAACAATAATCCTTGTAGGAATATGGTTATAAATGCAATGAGAATAAATCAGGGTCATACTAGTCAATGTCCAATCATAAATAAGAACCTAATGCAGATGCGGTGATATTTTTTTATTTTTTAAAAGATTATAATGAACCATTATGAGATGGTTGCACAAATCATAGTAAATTATCGGTTGTTGCATAGGTGTTCACCATAAAGTTAAATCATAAGTTAAGTGAGGCCGCTTATGATAGAATTATTGAATGAGCGATAAGCTTTTTACTTGAAGGGAATAAGCTGAAAAAGAACTTTTATACTGCAAAGTCCATGATGAAACCTCTTGGCCTAGGATACTAGAAAATTGATATGTGTCTAAACTTTTGCATGTTGTACTACCTGAAAAATGCAGAGTTGATCTAGTGTAAAACATGTGAGCATTCTCATTATCAAACCATGAATGGTGTTATAACCCAATTTTTTTACCATTTTATTTTTATTATTATTATTTTATTTATGGAAAAGGATGAAAAAAAATGATGAAAAAAAATATGATGATGGTGAAATAAATAAAGAATGAATTAAATTTTGGGTTAAGGGCAATATGAATGGAAGTTTTGGGGTTTTATTAAACTTTGGAATTAATCTAATTAAGTTTGGAATTAATTTGTTTAATTAAGGATTCAATTGAAGAATTGATAAATTTTTAGACTTAATTAAGCTTGGAATTAATTTAGTTCATTCAATCAAGGGTTTAATTGGAAAATTAATAAGTTTTGAGACTTAATTAAGCTTGGAATTAATTTAATTCATCCAATCAAGGATTTAATTGGAGAATTGATAAGTTTTGAGACTTAATTAAGCTTAGAATTGATTTAATTAATCCAATTAAGGGTTTAATTGGAGAATTGATAAGTTTTGAGACTTAATTGGACTTGGATAATTAAATTAATGAAATCAGGGACTTAATTGAAGAAATATTAACATTTGAGGGCACGATTGCAATAAATTAAAATCCAAGGATCAATATGTAAATGGCGCTGAGATGCAGGGGTTCAATTAAAATTTACCCAAGGACTGGAATGCAAAAATTCAAAATGTCAAGGATCAAAACACAAAACACCAAAAACGGTGCCGTTTCTCAGCACTGTTCATCTTCTTCAACGCCTCAGCTGCCCGCCGCTGCCTTTACACCTGCAATCAATGGTTGGAAGAAACGGATTGTTCTCTGGCTATAAAAGCCAGAGAACGAAAGGTCACCACAGGAGGGGGAGAGGGGGAATCACAGAAAAGAAAGACGGTGAAAAAACCTGAGACGAGGGGGAAGAACAAAACAGACTTTTGTTCCTCTGTTTCTTCTCAAGGAAACAGAGGAGAAAAAACCCAAAAAAAAACAAATACCCAAGGGGGGGATCACAGAAATGAGAGAGTGGGGAGAGAAGACGCAAGAGGAGGAAGAAAAAAACAGGAGACGAAACAGAAGAAAAGCAGGGGAAACAGGGAAAAAACAGAGAGACCCGCAGAAATAAAAACGCAGAGAGTAAGGGAGAAAAAGGGCAGCACACACACATAGTGACAAGAATTATCTTTGAAACCGTTTTCGTCCCAGCAAACAAAGGAAAGACCAGTATTCATTCAAAGAACATCACAGTAAACCGGCTCTTCATTATTGTTTCCTTCATCATCCCAAGAGCTGCAGGAAGACTGAAGTATACGGGCACAGAATCAAAAGGAAACAAAAGAAAGCAGAAGAAGGAGAAGAGCAGAGGATGTAGTCGGCCAGCCAGAGCTTCGCCACCGTCTCCATCGCCTCGCAGACCAGGTAAGAAGCTCCCCTTTTTAATTAAGCATCTCTTACACTGTGCAAGTGAATTTTAATTCACTTGCACAGTGCTGCTGAGCCCGGCCGGGCCACTGGCTTGGGCCAGTGGCCCGGCTGGGCTTAGCCCAGCCCATGTGGGCTGAGCTGGGCCCAACCCAAAAAAATAAAAAAATAGAAAAAAATAAAAAATAAAAAGCAGAAAAATAAAAAAATAAAAAATGTGTATGCATGAATAAAAATAATGTAAATTTATTAATTTATTCACTGACGCCAGAGTCAGGAATAAAAATACCAGTTTAAATTTATATTATTTTTATTCGTTGTATTTTTATTTTATTTAGCTAGGAAAAATGTGTGCATGCGTAAAAATAAATTTATTTTTATTTATTCACTAGCGCTAGAGTAGGGAATAAAAAACATTAATCTAATTTTTTCGTAGCTATGAATTTTTACCAACGCCAGAGTTGGAATTATTCGAGCTCGAATATTCACTGGCGCCAGAGTCAGGAATATTTAAACAAATCATCACAGCATAAACTAATAAACATTTAGCAATTTAAGACAAAACCAGCAATGCAGTTTGCCTTAGGCAGAACGTTTAAGGGGTGATAATATCTTCCCTTTTACGTAACCAATCCCGAACCATAGAATCTCTGTTGACCAGTTAGGGTTCCTAGTGACCATAATACTAGGTGGCGACTCCTCAAATGAGACATTTTTTCTAAAAGAACCGGATGCCAGAATCTGTTCTTTTTTTTCATAATTCAAGAGAATTATCATTTTTAAGGCCGCCGCGATGTCGGGTGTGACAAATGGCAGGGGAAGGACTCTTATTGTACATAGAAAACTTAGATATTTTTCAATCACACCTAGACTATAGAGATTATTCATGTCACCAAAGACTGTTAAGCATATGACAAGGCACCAATCATATGATGTGGTGGATGGGGTGATGATACACCCTTCCGATGGTGAAGCCTAGAAACAAATTAACAACGTGCATCCTTAGTTTTCAATGGAGACAAGGAACATGTGTCTTAGATTATATATAGATGAATTCAATCCATCCAGGTCATTCACCATTCTTTATTCTTATTGGTCGATGATACTTACGGTTTACAACTTGCAATTAGAGATGTGTATGAGGTTGAAGTTTATATTTTTATCTACGATCAAACTTGGTTCTAATAGTCCAGGTTCAAATATAGATATTTATCTTCAATTGTTGATTGATGAGTTGAAGCAGTTGTGGTCATCTAGGGCTTTAACTTATGATGTATTAAGGAAACAAAATTTTCCGTTGCAGACAACTTTATGAAATGGTTTTTAGTTGGAGAATGCATGAAAAACTAGCATGTCCATACTATATAAAAAATAATAAGGCATTTACACTAACAAATAGTGGTAAAACATATTTTTTTTACTATCACCAATGGTTTTTGTCAACAGATCAATGATTAAGAAAGAACAAAAATTACTTCTTTGTTTGCAGAGTTGAAAGGGATATTGCGTCACTGCTTTTTTCAGGTGAAGAGTTGTATAACATGGTGTTAGAGTATGATGACATTATGTTTGTTTTTTAATTTGTAAGCAGAAATTTCCTGATTTTGGTTTGACTTGTAATTGAGTAAAGCAAAGTATTTTCTAGGAGCTTTATTATTGGAAGACCTCGATGTTATGCACATAGAAAAGAACATGTTTGAGAACTTTTTAAACATAATTATAGACATGAAGGGGAAGAAAAAGGATAACATTAAGGCTATAATGGATATAACTTTATTTTATCACCATAAAAATATGAAGTTGGTTTATGCTGGGTTAACGGTCACAAAACCCAAAGTCAACTTCACCTTAAACAAGAATACACAGGTTACTTGTCTACCAATAACTTTAAAGTCTATATTTTCCTGATGGACATGCCTTGAACACATCAAAGTTAGTGAATTTGAAGGATTGTAGATTATTTGGAATGAAGAGCCATGATTGCCATGTATTTATACAACCACTTATTCCATTAGCTCATTGAGATTTATTGTCAAAAGGGATATGAGATGCACTTACAAAGATTAGTTACTTCCTTAGACATATATGTTCCAACAAGTTGTAGACACAACACATACAGAGACTTAAATTGAATATACAAACTTGAGATGATATTCCCTTCATTATTTTTCAACTCGATAGAACATCTACCCATATATTTACCGTTTGAGGCAAAAGTTGGAGGCCCAATCCAATATAGATGGATCTATTCATTTAAGAGGTTAAGGATTACACATGCATCGTAATTAAATTTTTATTGTCTTTATTTGTATATTTCAAAACATTCATTTAATTCTATCTAGGTACTTATTCAACCTTAAGAGAAATGTATATGTTCGTATATTTAAAAGACCATAGGAACTGTTCCCCCTCCCCTTAACATTTTTCACATTGTTTATTACATACAAGTATATCGATGAAATGTGTCCATCGATATATTTTACAGACCATGGAAATTGTTCCCCTTCTCCCTAACATTGTTTATGGTGTTTATTTCATATGAATATATCGAGAGAATGTATTTATCAGTATATTCTAAAGACTATAAGAACCGTTCCCCTTCTCTTTGGCACTATTCATGGTGTTCATTACATACTAGTATACCGACGGACTATGTTTGTCAGTATATTCTAGAGACCATGAGAACTATTCATTTATAAATGCATTGATTGTTAATATTCTTTTTTACTATTGGCTTTTTTTCCAACGACATCACGGACAAAATAAAAAGTCATCAACAATATTTGGAGGGGCTTTCAGAAATATTTTATGACAGTCACAAATTTTCATTTGACTTTACTAATGGAATGAAGTGTCGTCTAGAATTCTGTCGATAAAAACTAAATTAAAACACTAAATTTAGAACAAACAAGGCTTCATGTTCTTCTCTTTTCTTCTCTTACAACACCATTTCGCTCTCTCTCTCTCTTCTCTTCTCTCTCACCTTTTTAGTCTAAATCAAGCATTCTCTTCTCTTCTCATCCTTAGGTATGTTGTCTTTCTTTATTTTTCTTTTTCTTATTCTTTTTTTTTGGGTTTATTAACAATCTCTTCTTTTTATTTTTTTTAATTATCAGTTGAAATTAAACACACAATTAAGGTAAGTATTTTTCATTCATTTTTCTTCCTTTTTTTGTGTTTTTTTGCATTATTTTTTTGTCATTATTTTCTGTTCATTTTTCTATTGCACGTCACAAGAACATGATCACTCCTAGTTCTTTTAGCAGTAATGCTGATGACAACAAGTCAGTAGGTGCCGACCAAGAACAGATACTCGAGGCACATAGATCGACTTAAGACACGGGCTTGTCGAGTGCAATGCCACAACATCGAGGTGGGATCCCTTCACAATAGGATCCATTTACCTACAAGTATGAGGTTTAGTGGAAGGATGACCTTTCAATGTAAGTTTGTTTAGCTTTTACAATGACATGTTTAATCATTTTTGAAAAAATAATTTCATTTAACAAATGCAATTTCAGATTCACAAATATTAAGGTTGCAAGAACAATAACATTGGCTTTTAAATCATTGATTAAAATTCCATTGTTTCAATGGAGCCAGGTTTTCAAACATCCTGAATGAAAATCACAAGTCGATGCATGATTTTCAAGGTTCAAGGTTTATACTAACTTAAATATTCTTTTATGTTAATTTGGACCATTTATTGAAATTACTGAAATTTTTCTTTTATAAATTTTTACTTCAAAGAAAAATTTGAATGGGAGAGAGTTAAAAATAATATTGTGAGGAGGGTTTGAGAGAATAACGTTGCAATTAGGTAAGATTGAATTCAGGATAGTTTTTTACTTTCAAATATTAAAATTTTATTTTGCATTTACTAACAAATAATTAATTTGTACCATATAAGTTGTGTGATTTTTTATACGAGACGTAAAAGAAAGCTAAAAAATTTGTAAAAAAAAGAGAGTTTTCAAGTTATAATGATGTGATGGTTTAGAAAGATTTCAGATTGCTGCATATCTCAGAGGTTGTATGGGAAAAATCCATTCAGCAAGTGACATTCACGCGTTTCATGCAATGGTCACAGTCTGGTGTAGAAAATCAAAACCAGCATGTTCACGATTTCGTTACCGTGTACACCGACGACTCTGTTCTATTTCTTTTGTATGCAAAGCATATGAAAAGATTTTTTTATTAGATCCATTTTTTATTAGTTGTTTTTTATAAATATATTTAGCTAACAACATTTTTTTCTCTTTCAGGCTACGGTTCTTAGACATGAGTCAAGCTCGATGAAGCTTTTTTTTTAAATGCATGTGCAAAGTGATGACCGCAAAAAAAAAAAAAAAGTGCAGCAGCTTGTGGATAGTCGAGCTTAACACTTTGTGGTATGTTGGTTTTCAATCTCTTTTTTTTCTTAAGTTAGTATTTCCTTGAATTTAATTTATTTATTTATTCTTTCTAATATACATATAACTATCGGTTAAGGGAGTAGACACATGGATAACCCTTTGACCTATCTGGATCTCGATCCAGATTTGTGATTGGAGGTAAGATCATCTGGTGGACTCAATAGAAGTCATGCATATGAACTCTCTAATACTACAACTGAGAACTTGTGGATGACCTGTAATGCTTCAACCGTTTGGATGCTCGCAATCGATTCCAAGCACTCAAACTCTAGAGTTCGCGACAATGTTCGACCAATGAGTACTGACTCGGACGACCCATCTTAATGATAAATGTTAATGACTTACTACTAATCATGAATAACCCCATCAATTGGTAATGGAGATGAGATCATAGATGGGTGATTCATGAGCACCTCCTAATTGGCCTCATGGTCCCGGCGACGACCAACCTCCTCCTCCTCTCTAGTGCCATCTTTATTTTAAATTTATTGTATTTGAACATACAAATATTTAAATTTGTAATAAATAATTTATTTTTTTATTATTTTAAAAAATATTATTTACGATGTTACCAACAACACAACTCTATCATTATATTCTAGACAGTTGAAAAAGAATTACTACAAATGTCACTATTACTGATGAGGTTACTGACGAAACTAGATCGTCAGTATATTATAGAGAGTTGGAAAAAAATTATTGTAAATACCACTGCTACTATTAACTCACATACAAAATTATAGATGGTATTTTGTTGATGATATGTTATATTTACTGATACTAACAGACAAATAAAAACACCAATGTAAAATTTTTTTGGCACGCTTTATCTATTTGTAAATCCATCAATATATTTATTATCGATAGACTCATCGACAATTTATAAATTATTGATGAGAGTTTTTGATGGATTGTTTTTGTTTCTGAGTCTGTTAGTAATATATATACTGATAGATTAATAGTGTAAATACCGATAGAAATTTCTGATAATAAATCTGTTAAATATGATAGTGGCTTAAGGTGTATGGGATGTAACCTTTTGAGTTTGATTTGATCTAACTGAATCTGATTGGATCCCTTGTATATTATCTGGCATCAATTCAAGTCGGTTGTCATATAATCAGTTTTTTTTTTTTTGGTTAGAACTACCGGTTTTTTTAGGCTAATTTTTAGGTCATTATTAAAGTTTTCTCAAGTCATTGCCATTGACACCATTTTTCTCCTTTTGGACGGTGCATAATTTCTATTGGTTTCATTATCAATTGTGCTTGCGTTTTCATCTTTGAGTATTTCGCTATATCTACCTTTTAGTCCCTTTGCTCTATATAAGGAAGCAGCATTGGAGGCCATTTTTCAGAGAATTAGCTCTCTAAAACGAAAGGGAAACTACTTCATTGTATACTTCGAAGATGGTGCCGCATGGGTTCAGGTTCAATCCCACAGATGAAGAGCTCATCCAATTCCTAGACAGAAAAGCTTCTGGCCAAGAAATGCCACTTCATTTCATTCTCGAAACAAATGTTTACGAGCGTGAACCACAGGATCTTGAATGTGTGTAATATGCACTGTGTATTTCTTTGTTCTACTGCATGTAGGGCTCGAGATTTCTCTTCCCTTTTCTCTGTAATAATGGTATAGTGGAAATGAATTTTTCAAGCTTTTTTGCACGTATACTATATATTTTCTAGGGTTCAAGTTTAGAGGGATAATATCATATTCCATGATCTTGTCCATCCATTGAAATTTACAGTATCAATGTTGAGTTTATGGTATTTTCTACCTTACTATGATATCTGACAGCTTAAGTCAGATCTCTATAACAAAATTGTTACATGTAGGGAATCAAACCGCTCCTTTAAGCAATGGTGAGAGATACTACTATTGTACGAGGGAGACAAACTATTCGAGGGAAGTACTCGGTCGAGGATGGTGGAAAGCTACGAGCCATGTCAAGAAAATACATGCTAATAACGATGATCAACTTCTTGTTGGGAACAAGAGGCCTTTAACATTCCATAGGTTCAAGGACAATGAAAGAAATCGCAATAATGCCGTCAAGACTAACTGGATTATGTATGAATACAGCCTTGAATCAAGAACCACGGTACTGGTTTTAATATTTTTGCGTGCTCAGTTCTAAGTTAATTAGTCTTAATTAATTATATGCATCTTCTTATGTTTGTTTCATTTGTACTACTTCCATTTTGTTAGGACTGGAGGCTTTGCAAGATTAAGCACAAGGGGAAACCAAGCGTGCAAGAAGAGATGGAGAGTATGAGGAAACAATATTCATCGAGGAATGATTTCGAAGCCGGAAGTTCGACCATTTTTGTCGATGGGCAACAGCAGCAGGAACAGACCTCATCACGGCCAACAAATTATGAAGGATATGATCATGAATCCTATTATCAATGGAACAATATGCAGCAGTCACCACCGTCTCCATATGATCCTTATCTACCGGCGCCACCGAGTACTAGTAGTGGTCACTATTATGTGGAGCAGCAAGAGAAGTTAGAGTCCAGTGATGAGCACCCATTTCCTAGTCTTTGGTCTTGGACGAACTAGGATTTTGTTGCATCTAAATCCAGGTTGCTATGAATGTAAGAAAAAATTGCTTGTACATGTTTTGGTACAGGGAAGGATGTCTCGTTGCCTTTCTGTTACTGTAGTCATTATTGCTATGTTAGAAATGAATACTATTGTTCAGTACTTGTTTATCCCCTCATTTACGACGTTGTTCTTCTTTCTTGGTGCTAAAAATTGTAGCTATACCGATTAGATACCCAGCATCCATACTAAAACACATTGATGCTACTATTTTTGGTAAAATTGGGGAATATCTTCGGATATATATCAACAGAAACTAAATACACATTTGTTCAAACAAGAATCAACATCTATTCATTTTTTTATTTGATATTTTTTTTTAAACCTGCAACAATAATGATGGATATTATACAAGAAAAATACACAAATTCAATGTTGGTCTGCAATATTGCATCTATATTCACAAGAATCATGAATTTTATTTCATTACATGTCAAATTAGAGTTAAATAATGTGTATTTATAATAAATCCCAGTCATTCTAGGGATATCAGTAATTTTTAATAATATCTATTTATCATACCACGGGGGTGTTGGCCCTCAACCTATCAATCATTTCGCTGCCCTTGTTTTAATGTAACATTGTTTATAACAAACTACAATGATATATCATTTATAGGTATTCTTGGATCTACATCAATTGAATTTTAGTTCTCTAATCAAACAACCTTAAAGAGAAACATGTGATCTAGCGTAATATATTTTAAGGATAATGAAAACATAATGTAATTTTCATAAAAGTTATTGACAAACAAAATTTTTTTAATAGTGAATTATAGGTCACACTGTACTTAGCTAGGTTGTATGTTTGTAATACTTGTAAACGTACATCAAGAAATATACTTTTCTTGATAGACCTAATTGCATTAGTTCCAACCCTTTTTATTTTTACAAAAAGAAATATACTTTTCTTTTAAGTTTTTGACGTACAGTACATTCGTATTGTGAATTATCATACATCAAGACTTTAAGTATAAATATGTAGAGATAGATCAATTGAATCCATTGAGTGAAGGAGGATTTGAATGTTCATATTAACAGATTTAAACATCGTAACTCTCATTCTCTTCAAGAAGTAAAATTCAGATTCAGCTCTAATTCGCATTATTGAATTTTGTAGGGTCCAAACACACGCAAATGAGTAATATTCCTACACATAACTATCAATCCAACATCGTCCACTTACTTGCTGGTAGCTACATGTGGAATGAATGCCAACAGTGTTGTATATATGTACAGTGGAAAATGTGAATGCATCCTTCCGTTCATACTAATTTAGCTCTAGGAGTCAAAGGTACGTAGATTCTTGTGAGATTTCAATGTGTGAAAAGGAAACAAGAGCAAGCACCCATGCATGGAATATGGAAATGAATGTGAGTGACTATCCACAAATCATTCGCAAAGGTATAAATATCCACAAATCATCTGCAAAGGTACGGCTAGTATTGTCAAATACTAGCAATATTAGCAAATAATTCGTGTTCCTATCCAACTGGTAGCCAACAAGCAACCTTTCCTATCCAACTGGCCCTCTCACACATGAGAAAAAAGAGGGTGGTTTTGCTTTTCCTTAGTTCCAGATCATTGAAAAGACCCCATTGATGTTGATTGGAACAAGGAATAGGAACAGTCGGTCATCATGGAATAAGAACAGTGCTACTGTAGGGAAAAATATTAATTATATTTTAAGATATATAAATATAATTTAAATTATTGAATTAAAATGATTTTAAAATTTTACTATTAAACGATCATAAATTTAAATTTTATCATCCTACAGTCAATGCAGTACCAAAAGGGGACATCCTTCATGAAAGACAAGACCATGCTATCCAACGGGCACGTGTAGGGCCACGGCTCATGCAAATGCATACGTTTTCCAAGCCTGTTGGATGAGTGAGGTTCCTGTCATTTGCAAGTGATCATGAAATCCTCGGTGGGACACGCATCTGCTACTTCCATTGAAGAACAGCTTGCCTTAAAGTCCTTTGTATCTATCGGGGCCAAGTAAACGACGTAACAAAAAATTCAGACTAAAAACAAGTAACAAGCTGAAAAAGGCCCACATGAGAATTTGAGAAAGAAACTAGGAAGCTTGCGTGATTGTGATTATTTTTTAAAATAATTTTTTATATAAAAATATATATTAGTTGAGAATAACTGAATGTCTTGGGTTTGGTCTTAGCCAACCTTTCCTATTTATATATGTAGGGCAGAATACAGTAGTAACCATAGGGATTACAACATTGGATTAATCCTACATTACATTAATATCCTATGTATAGATATACATGATATACATTCTATAATATGCCCCCTCAAGCTGAGGGTGGAGGATCGACCCGAAGCTTGAACTTGAAAGCAGAAAAGGACGCAGCGGAAAGTGGTTTGGTGAAGACATCAGCAAGTTGATCCTGAGAGGGGATAAACCGAATTTGAATTTCTTTCTTTTCTACCCGGTCACGGACAAAATGATAGTCTACCTCAACATGCTTAGTACGAGCATGAAAGATAGGATTTGCCGAGAGATAAGTAGCACCAAGATTATCACACCAAATAGTAGGAGCCGAGATGGAGGGAACCTGAAGATCTCTTAACAAATATTGAAGCCAGATGACCTCAGCAGTACCATCTGCTAAGGCTTTATACTCAGCCTTAGTGGAAGAGCGAGCAACTGTACGTTGCTTGCCGGATTTCCATGAAATCGGTGTTTGACCAAAGAAAACAAGATAACCACCCGTAGACTTGCGATCATCAATACTCCCAGCCCAATCAGCATCTGTAAAACCATGAAGAGCAAAGGAGGTACCTCGAGTGATATGAAAACCATAAGAAGTCGTTCCTTTGAGATAGCGGAGTATGCGTTTAACAGCAGCCCAATGGAAATCTGTAGGAGCATGCATGTACTGACAGACTCTGTTAACAGCAAAACAGATATCTGGGCGAGTGAATGTAAGATACTGGAGAGCACCCATAATTTGACGAAAACAAGTGGGATCAGAAAATGGATGATCCGGCTGTAGAGCAAGTTTAGAGGGAGAAACTGGAGTGTCAACCGATTTGCAGGAAGTCATACCAGCCCGAGTGAGGATGTCAAGAATATATTTTTGTTGGCGCAACATCAGACCCATACCTGTAGACTGAACTTCAATACCTAGAAAGTAGTGAACATCACCTAAGTCACGTAGCTTGAATTCAGAGCTTAGTAACTGGACTAGATGATGAAGCATGGCAGAGTTGCTGCCTGTAAGCAGAATATCATCAACATAGACGAGAAGATAGAAGATATTAGTGCCATCAGATAAGATAAACAGGGAAGTGTCAACCTTGGAGGCAAGGAAACCAATAGAGAGTAAAAAATCACTCAGACGAGTGTACCATGCCCTTGGTGCCTGTTTTAAACCATATAGTGACTTGTGCAACCTGCACACATGAGATGGAAGAGTAGAATCAATAAAACCTGGAGGTTGTTTCATGTAGACCTCTTCAGTAAGAACACCATTGAGAAAGGCATTATGAATATCAAGCTGATGGATCTTCTAATTGCGGGAAACTACAATGGAAAAGACTAATCTGACGGTGGCCTGCTTAATAACTGGGCTAAAAGTTTCAGAATAATCAATGTCTTCCTGTTGAGTAAAGCCTCTAGCAACTAGACGGGCTTTATAACGTTCGATGCTGCCATCAATACGACGTTTGATACGATATACCCATCGGCTTCCCACAACATTCATCGATGGATGAAAGGGCACTGGAGACCAAGTATGATTGGATCGTAAAGCCTTGATCTCATCACACATGGCATCATGCCAAGCCACATACTTATCTGCATCAGAGAAGGCAACAGGTTTAGAGGAAGGAGAGAGCAATACCCGAGAAATAGCTGCATTAGCGGCAGCAGAGGACACCATATTGGCATTTTTGGGCTGCCGTGATTGAAGGATCATAGGGTGTCGGCTGAGAACTGGCTGTGACACAGGTGAAGGAGGCATGACAGAGGTGTCATGATGCATGCGGATAGGCAGAAGCCGAATTGGTGGCAGAATAAAGAGGAGCTGAAGACGAGCCAGAGGATCTCCCACTATGCACAAGGACTTCGTGCTGGAGAACAGGAAACACTGAGCTGCAATCTGTAGCTGCAACAGTATGGTTAGATAAAGATGCATGGGGTGAGCGACAAGGGAAATATGGGGGTTGTGGTGTTTGAGGCGGCAGTAAGGGCAGGGCAGAGGCAGAGGAGGGTGGGGATGGATTTTGAGCTGTAAACAGTGGTGAGGGGTTGAGATTTGGGAGGATGGTAATAGGGGATGGTGTATGGGTTTGAGAGGGAACTTGTGCAATCTGTTCAGATTTATCAAACGGAAAAACATTTTCATGAAAACGAACATGACGGGAGATATACATGCGATGAGATTCAATATCAAAACATCGATAACCAAGGTGAGAGGGACTGTAGCAAAAAAATATACAAGCAGAAGACCGAAAATCTAATTTGTGATTATTATAGGGACGCAAGAAAGGAAAACATAGACATCCAAAAGTACGTAAAAATTGATAATCAGGAGACCGTTGAAACAAATAATCAAAAGGAGATAGATTATCAAGAACAGGAGTAGGCATACGATTAATGAGATAAACCGAAGTATCAAATCCATAATTCCAAAAACGAAAAGGAGCTTTACATTGACCTAGAAGAGTAAGACCGGTTTCCACAATATGCCTATGACGTCTTTCTACCATTCCATTTTGTTCGTGAGTATGTGGACATATCAGACGATGATGAATACCAACAGTTTGGAAGAAAGTGGAGAGTTTGCGATATTCACCGCCCCAATCAGTTTGAACAGATTTTATTTTTAAAGAAAACTGACGTTCGACAAGAGTTTGAAATTGATGAAAGACAGAATAAACATCAGATTTTGCAACAAGTGGATAATACCATATATATTTTGTGTGCGCATCAACAAATATAACAAAATAACGATAACCATCCGAAGAAAAAAGGGGAGCAGGACCCCACACATCACTAAAAATTAATTCAAGCGGAGCAGAAGTTTTGTGACCAGTAGGTCGTAAAGACAAACGTGACGATTTTCCTAAGGGACAACTTTGGCATTGAAAATTAAGACTTCTGTTGTTACAAATGATCTTATTTTTCGAGACTAAAAATTTAAAAATGCGGGAGGTAGGATGACCTAGGCGACGATGCCACAAATCAGCAGAGGCAGAGGTGCAAGGTGACCAATAGGCTTGAGGAGTTGACAGGACGGAAGACCTGAACTTGGACAAAGTATAGAGACCATCTTTACTCTGATCTGAGAGAAGGACTTCATTGGTGTTGAGATCCTTGACATAAAACGGAAAAGGGTGAAATTCAAAATAAACATTATTATCAAGACAAAATTTCTGAACAGAAAGCAGAGGTTTCGTGATTGCAGGAACATGTAGAACATTAGATAAAGTGAATGAATGATGTGGGTTATATATTTTTGTATGGCCAATATTAGATATGGAAAGTCCCTTACCATCACCAACATGCAAATTATCATTACCATTGTATGGTTCTGAAGCAGTCAAGGTTGCAAGGTCGGGTGTGACGTGTTGGTTTGCACCGGTGTCCGGAAACCATTCAGTAGCAGAGGCAGAATTATTGAATGCCAAATTGGCACTGTGTTGCGGTCCATGGCTGCGTTGCTGAAGTTGGGAACACTGAGGAGTAGTGTGTCCAAAGTTGTTGCATAGCTGGCAGCGGGAATTTGATCCTCGGCGCTGCCAATTTCCTTGCCAGCTGTTGTGCCTATTTTCGGTGCCATATTGAGGAGCAGAATTGTAATTGGTTTGAGAGTTATGAAAATCAGACCTGTAGGAATTATTTCGGGCGCCTCTGTGAGCGGTAGAAGGAGAACGCCAGCTGCCATAGGAACGCCCCCTATGTCGACCAAACTGAGCAGAATTGTAGCGTTGAGACAGTAGTGCTGAAGGTGGCGTGGGCAACAATGGTTGGTTAGGCAGCAATGGTGCGTGAATGGCAGCAGATCCCATAGACAAATGAGAGGTTTTATGAATAAATTCATGAGTTAGCAGATGACTAAGCAAATCTGCATATGGTAGAGGATCCGCCCTTGTAATAAGACTTGTTACTAAGTCCTTAAATTCTCCGCGAAGGCCACAAAATACATAGAGATTAAAATCGGTTAGCGAGATAGGCCGGCCAGCAGCTGCTAGCTCATCAAATAAAGTCTTAGTTTTTTGCAAAAATTGAGTTACCGAATCATCACCTTGTCGAAGTTCTTGAAGGGAACCATGTAATTGCATAATACGGGAATTGGATGTAGAGGCTAGAGCTTGCTCAAGTGTGAGCCAGACAGAACATGAGGTTGGACAATCAACAACAAAATGAAGAACTTCCATGGACAGCGAAGAGAGCAAGGCACTTAGAATTAATTGATCCTGTTGTTTCCAACGAAGAAAGGATTGAGATACCTGAAGAGTAGCACCATCGGCAGCAGGAATATGTGGAGAGGGGCAGGAGTTTGAACCATCAACAAAGCTGAAAACTCCTTGGCCTAAGAGGTATGGTTTCATCTGCATTCGCCAATACAAATAATTGGTATTCGTTAATTTCAGAGAGATGACCTGATGAGTGTGTGAGAGGGACACAATTGCCACGGCAGAGGCTGCTGTAATTTCAGCAGACGAAGATGGCAGCAGAGGAGCATTGTCCGGATTGAGCAGAGGAGCATTGTCCGAATTGAGAAGAGCATGGCCAATATTAGTGTGCTGTGGCCACTGCATAATTGAGGCTGAAGAAGAGAGTTGTCCTGCGGCTGAAGAAGAAAATTGCAACGAAGGAGGTGGGACAAGAGGTGCTGCTGCAGAGGAGGGGAAGGCTGCCGGCTGAGAAGAATCCATTGCAAAGGAGGAGAAGTGTTTTAATTTATTTTGGCTCTGATACCAAGTTGAGAATAACTGAATGTCTTGGGTTTGGCCTTAGCCAACCTTTCCTATTTATATATGTAGGGCAGAATACAGTAGTAACCATAGGGATTACAACATTGGATTAATCCTACATTACATTAATATCCTATGTATAGATATACATGATATACATTCTATAATAATATTAATTATATTTTTTATTTTTAAAATATTATTTTTAATATTAGTATATTAAAATAATTTAAAAATATTTAAAATATATTAATTTGAAGTCATGTATATGAACTTTCTAATACTATTATTGAGAACTTATGGATGACATGTAGTATAGTATTTGGTTGAACTTCGGGAGCTCATTGTCAAGGCTAGACATGGCTGGTAGGGATTAGCATCCATAGAAGAAGAAGAGAAGGGAGTAAATTTTTCATCCACAATAAACTTATCATTTTACCCTTCACAATTTAAATCTTATAACTTGTTTTTAAGGGTAATATGGTTTTTTCATCAAGATATTTTTACTATTACAAGATTGAATATAAGTGGAGAATTCTTTTAACCTTTTATTTGCTTAGCATAATGTCTAAAATATCTTTAAAAGTTGAATTTTCTTAACTGCATGAATATATTTGGCTTTTTTCTTCTTCTTTTTTAGCATAGTATATTTACTAAATATTTTTTGAATAAAAAAATCTATAGCAATGATTGAAGGGCTTTTTGGTTCTTTTGTTTTTTTTTTTTTTTTTTTTTTTGTTAATATTGTATGGGGTTAGGAACGTTTGTGTATTTATATAAATTAAATTAATTTAAAAATAAAAAAACTATTGGTATATACAACCCACGTGACTGGATGTGAAAGGCGTCTGTATCTTTTAAACGACAAGTACGACTTTTCCCAGATGCCAAAATATGCTTACTGTTGTCTCTTTCAAAGAATAACGTGGAGGTTTGGTGGTGGTTGGATTCTCCCTTTCTTTCAATATCTTCCCCTTGCAACGCACGCTAGTCTAGCCAAAATTAAGAGAAGTCCTGGTTTCATGAAATTAATGGTGCATCCTTGTTTTGAAAAACAAACAGAATCTCGAAACTTCTCGATAAGGTTGGCAATTTTTAGGAATCAGAAGGCTTTCAATGCAAGCTTTGTATAATAATACCCTTTAGGTTTTTTTTTCATGGATGCATGGCATTCATTTGGTGCCTCCAAAGACCCTGTTTCCTGGTGAGCCTTACATAGTTACATAATCATGATGCCATATAATTTCCTTGTTAAATCCAGTATTTTGCTTATATATTAAATTTCTGTTGTCAGCTATCAAGTGGGGAAACCATCAACTGAACTTCCCAAGGCACAAAAAGAGGCGAGGGGCCCAAAGGCCTCGGAGTTGACATCACACTTGTGGTTTTACCCCAAACCACATTAATTTTACCTCAAAACGATGTCATTTTACTGCCCTAATGCAACAAGAAATTTTTATATTAATACTGTAGTTGTAGTTTAAATCACATTGAAATGGTCTAAACAAAACACAGATATGGTAGAGCGTGCATGGTACTTCAAAGCAATGAAACATGGAATTTGCTTCTCTTTGTTACATACAAGCTGGTTGTCTTTGTCCAGTATTTGTGCTTCCTTTCACTGTTTACACTTAACATTCTATCTTCTTTGCTGCAGGATGTTGTATGACAAACGATTTAGTGCCTTCCATTATCCTGTCACCGACGAGGATGCTCCAAACTATCGCTCTATAATCCAGAACCCTATGGACATGGCTACCATGCTGCAGCGTGTTGACTCTGGTCAATATATCACATGCTCAGGATTCCTACAAGACATTGATCTCATTGTGACCAATGCAAAGGTGTGTTTTGTTCCTAGCTTCATTTAATTATATTTCTAGGTTCTCCTTTCTTTGGATAATTGAGCACCACTAAAACTTTGGTCAGTGCATCTATTTCATGCTTAAATTTGGCGTGCATGTTTCTACTATAGGTGTACAATGGAGATGATTACAATGGAGCTAGGATTGTCAGTAGAGGATATGAGCTTCGGGATGCAGCAAGTTTCCAAGCCTTTTGGTTTTCCATGATTTTTCCTCTCATTTTGTCCCATCACCTGAAGCATCATTTGATGAATCCCTTTTCATAATATTTTACAGGTGCATGGAATGTTGTCACAGATGGATCCTGCGCTTGTCACATACTGTGACAAGTTGCTGCTCAAGGGGGTCCTGTACAAATACCAGATGATTTAGGGGGATCTATTTTCCCTTCAACCCCAGTTGTGCAGCTTGGAACAGTTACTAGAACAAGTGCGAGGCTACGCAATGTCCAGCCTGATGTTAATCTGGATCAAAGCTACGAGGCCTTGAAAAGGCAGAAGAAAAATGCTGATGCTACCCATGCTGGTGTGTTCATTGGTGATGCTATATGCTTTGTCCTTCTGATATTGCTTTTTGTTTTTCCCACCTATCTGAATGATGTCTTGAAACATGTAAAGTTGCAAGACACATTTTACATGTTCAATTTTGGTGCGGATACTGATGTAATAGATCAGTAGCAAGTAAAACTAATCTCAGCCACCCACTTCTTGTATAATAGACATGACCTGTTTGTAGTTCATGTTTTCAAATTTCCTTTCCCTGTTAGAAAAACCTCTCGTAAATATTGATAACTAAATCCTGTAGCCAGAAATCTCAATTTTTCTATTCAATATATGAAATTGATCTCACAGCCCGTATTCCAAACTAGCATTCTCTTCTGCTTGTGCCCTTTATCTCACGTTTTTAACTCCTAATTTTCCTAGATTTGTTATATGTAATGTTATTCTTTGTCTGAACTCTTTAATTTGCCATATGATCACTCTTCAGACACAAGTCTCTGATCATTTTATACTTTCCATGAAAAACAGCTTCAACAGCAGAAGATAAATCACGGCATCAGGATTCAGTGCAGGAAAAGCCGCCGGAGGAAGCCGGGGCAGATGATATGAATCCAGACAGACCCGAGTCCTCTTCAGCCGATGACAGTCGACATGAAACTTCAGGAGGAGAAGCTTCTGGTCACACCGAAGGGAGTGGATCCCAAGATGTTACAATGTCAGAAGCCGAAGGATCAAGCCACGTGGATCACATCAAGCGGCTTTTCGTGGAGCGCACTGAAAATTATGGCATTCCACTGCTTGAAAGGCTCTACACTCGTATAATGAAGGGAATCTTCGAAACCAAGGACAAAGGAGTCGAAGATGATGTCCCCAGATACTCAATTTTGAGGTTTTTGTTGAAATTTGCAGAGAACACTGCAAACTTCCGAACTCGATACCTTTTTCCCTTAAAACAGAGGATAAAAAAAATGAAATTTGAATACCTTTTTTCCCTTAAATATATTTATATGCAAACTAACTTATTTATAAAAAAATATTTTTGCTCATAATCTTTTTAAGATTCGAAATTTGAATAATATTGTGAAGAGTATATTTACATGGTAATTGAGTTAAATTTTTAAAGGTTACTTCACCACAACATCAAGATTAGGTTCCAATAGCTTTGCCCACACTATGTAATTATGTGAGGATCTTGATTTCATTTCTTTCCCATAAATTTTAGAATATTCCAGGAGTAACTGCTAATATTTATTTAATAAAAAGATAAACATAAAAAAAAAAAAAAGAGAAACATGAAAAGAAGAGAGAAACACAAGAGAAATAAAAATAAAAATAAAATATTTTTGAGTTTAGATATAAATATTTTTATAATTTTTTATAAGTTTGGATATGATTTTCTCTTTTATTATCTAGTTTTATTTTTAAAGTGGATCCATAAAATAAGTATTGGTGATGATTGTTAAATTTCTTTAAAATTTTCCCTTGATGTTTATGTTCTCACTTCATCTCTTATATATGTAACTCTTATATATGTAAGTGGGTTGCCTTTTGTAATTCTCTTTAAGACATCGTTTATTTTTATGGTAAAAAAAATGTTTTTTAAAAATTTTAAATTGTTTTTCTTTAAATTAGTTTTTTAAAATGTCTCTAGATCATTTTGATATATTAATATTAAAAATAAATTTTAAAAATAAAAAATATATATATTTTTTGAAGCATTTCTAAATGAAAAACATTTTGAAAAGAAACTGCTATTACAATACCAAACACTATTTAAGAGTGAGTTCATTTTTTGTGCTTTTCCCTTAGGATAATTATTAATGATTAAAATATAAAATGACAAGGTACTAAAGTGAAATATTTCTTTCAAAATTAGGACTGTTGTAAGTTATCAATATTACAAATGAAAATATCTGTACAAAATAAAAAAAAAATTATAACTTGCAAAAGCCATGATTGGATTGAAATTTGAATTAAGGTCTACTTTCTTTGACTCTATTTGACCTTTAACTTAAAATAATATTGGTTACTTTAAAGTTTTTATGCATATATTAATCAAATCCAAACCCTAATAATGTCTTTAAGTTCAGTTGTTATGATTTTTATTTTTTGAAACTTCTAAATACAAAATGGCTTAAATCTTGTCAAAGATTCAATATCTTTCACAAGAATTAATGTTGATCGAAATTTTCACCATAACTCCTACCAAATATTTTATACAATCCAGGTGCGTATGCAAATATGCCTATAAAAGAAGAGGTCGTAGAACAAAAGGGAAAGGAAAAACATAAGAGAAAATAGAGATAAACAAATAGGAAGAAAAGAAGAAGAGAGAAGAAAAAAAAAACTTAGGATCATTCTTTTGTGTTTAATACTAAGTCTTGAATGCCTTAATATGCTCTTGATTTCTTTTTTCCTACCATTTCATTGCATAAAACCTTGGCTTAAGGGATGCTAAAGGTGGCAGCAAAGAGGCAGGAACACTTTCTGTTAATCAAAAGATAGCCTCTTATTTTAGGTAGTTGGTCTAACCATTTAAAATGAAAGTGGCTAGATTTTGAAGCACATTCTACTAAAAATTGATTGTTGTTTTTAGTTGGTACCTTTTAGGATTGTAAATCAATGCACTTTTTCTGAGTTTTTATATTGTTTTGTTGTTTTTTCTTTACCATAATCATGTTCCTTACCAATAGTAGGGTTTATAGGGATAAAAAGGACACATATTAGAGGCTAAGATAGGCTTTTCTAGGTACATTTCACATCTATGGTTTTTGGGCAACCTGTTTCTAGGCTTAAAGTAGATTCATCCATTGAATCTTGTCTTTGGTGCTAGTTTCAAGGCTTGATTGGTTTAGTTTTTGGTTCAGGTAGGTCTGTCCATCATCTTTGATAAGTAATCTAGGTGTTTCTCACATCAATAACAAGTTTAATTGATTTAAATTTTAGAGTTTTAGTTTTAAACTGAAACCCCTTTGTAGCAAAATTATGCAATTTTATTGATCATTAAAAAAATGAACCTTTGATTCTTGATCTATAGAGGATTACAAACAGAAACATCCCCTCCTTTACTCGAAGTCTACTCTAGATTGAGAACCATATTTTGTGAGAAGAAGAAGAACATTCATCTGTTTTGTTTAATCTTTTATATTTTATCCATTTTTTTGAAAAACATTTTGAGTTTTTTGTGTTTTTTCCACTTTTGGTCTTTTTGGTTTTTGTTTTCTTTTCTTCAATTTGTTTCTAAGTTGATTCGGCTGGGTCAACCCTAATCAAGTTAGCCCGATTGTTTCAACTCGATTGAGTCTACCTGAAGACCGAAATAATAATATAAAAAAAACATATAATAATAATATAAAAAAATCAACTTTTGCTTTGGTTTTTTTTAGTTTTTTTTTTCGTTTTTAGGTTGTGCATGTTTTTCTTTTAATTTCCTTTTAAACCTCTCTTTTTATTATTATTTTCAAGAAAACTACAAATAAAAAATGTTTTTTATGTGTTGCATACCGCCAAATCTCTAAAACAATATAACAAAAAAAATATATTGTTTAGTATTTCCATACAAAAAGAGCAAAAAAAAAAAAAAGTGTTTTGGCATGCATTTTAGGATTTAATAATCAATTTATTAAATCCATGAGAATTTAACCAATATTTCAATAAATCACCCTTTTTTAAATTCATGATAATTAATAGTTAAAAATCCTGGCATAGAAGGTTGGACCTACAAGTGAGGTTGATATTTAAAATGTTAGGAGCTGACCAAAAAATTCTTGGAGTTGTCCTAAATATTCACTAATTTTAATTGAGAGTATTTTTTACTGTAATATATATACAAATTACAAAGAACATTTTTTTTTTTCTAAGAATTTATTTGAGCACACAAGTCCATAATAAATTCTTAAAACACTGGATTTATTCATATAAGTAAATCTCAAATCCTAAACCATAGATAGATCACCGATCAAAAAATCATCAAAATATCTAAACCACATCAAACCATAAAGCAGCTTGCCTCAAGTAATTAGGGTGTACTAGAGGTGCTAATATTTTTCTTAGTCACAACTAATTTCTTACCTTTGAATCTTTGATAAGACCAGTATACCCGGATTTTATAGAGATCCTAAACCAAACAACTAGATAATGATTTCAACAACCTTTAACACCACGTGACAATGTACAACAAAATAATCATGTGTGCAAAAGATGAGCTGCTTTGTGAAAGAAAAGACAAGATAAATCTTCCACCACAAACATGGAAAATGAGAGAAGCATGTTTTCTGGATAGAGAAAAATGAATGGAAAATATTCTTTTAGATGTTCTTATGATAAAGTTTTGTGATAGATCATTTTTTTTCCTTCTTTTTTCAATTATAAAAAATGGTCTTTAAACACATTTTCTTTTTCTTTTTTTCTTATAAAATCAGAGTAATTTCTTATTACTTAATACACCTTGAGTTTTGTTTTTTTAATATCAAATCATACTTTTCGATTTTTGTTTTATTATTTCTATATGAGCATAATATCAAAGAAAAAAAATTACAATTATGTCTTCCTGTCCTTTCCGATTCATGTAATGGATAAAAAATAGGATAATTTTTCTAATGCTGGGAAAAAAAAGATTTTTATTATTTTATATGTACCAGGTATTTTACTAGACCAAGAAGGTGCCACGCGGGACATTGAAGATAAGATTGCTAAGCGTTGTCGCACGTGTGCGGCGTTGCGGCGAAAAAACATCCACCTTCAAATTTGGTATTATCTAAAAATGTGGCATGTGGGGAGACAAGGGATTCTTGTCTTTTATTAGTGGAAAAATAGAATGAGAGTCGCAACCTAATATTTTTGGTCACTAGGAACCCTAACTGGCCTCAGAAATCGGGTACGGGGACTGGTTGCGTAAAGGAAGGTATTAGCACCCCAAATACGCCCTACCTAAGGTAAGCTGCATTGTTTAATTGTCTGATAAAATCTAAGGTCTTGTCGTGTTTTCTAGTTGTTAGTCCGTCTATGATTTAAGAAAAAAAAAATCATCTTCAGTAAAAAGATCTTTATCTTATCGGGTATGACCTAATTGTTCTAACACCAACAAAAGAATTTTAATATCTGGAATACATCTTACGTATAAGATCATAACCCTAGATATTAAAGGAAAACAAAATAAGTTTTTTTTATATTTTTGAAATATTGGCCTAGTACTCGTGACTTTAATAAACTGGTTATTAAAGCCAAAATGCATGTTAATACAAATTTCTGAATCTTTGTTGTATAAAAATATGATATGATTTTTTTTTAATTATTTTTTGAAAAACTAGGCCGTATGCATGAAAACAAAAAAGACATATTTTTTATGATTTTGTCGAAAACCAGGTATTTTAATATCAAATTTGTATTTTTATAGTATAAAAATAAAAACCGGTAGTAATTAAAATGCAATAAAAAATTGCAGAACATCACAGAATTTTTGAAATAATTTTTTGATTTGTTTTGACTGGGCCCAGCCCGGCCCATGTGGCTGGGCTGTACCCAGCCAATGACCCCGCCGGTTTTAGGATGCACGCGTGTGTGCTGACTGTTCAAGTGAATTATAATTCACTTGAACAGTAAAAATGCAAAAGAAAATCGCATGCACAGAGATGAAAAACGCATACCTGGAAGTGGAAACGAAAGGGGCGAAGGTGATGGCGAAGGCGTGCTGGCTGGTCTCTTCTGTGCTTTCGCCTGTTTCAGTTCTTCTCCTCTGTTCCTTGTTTTCTTTTCTCTGTTTCTCTTGTTTTTTTTTTTTCTCGATGTTCTGCCCCTGTTCTTCTCTTCTTCAATTCGTTTTTCTCTGCTCTCTCGGTGCATTTTCTCTTCTCTCGCTGTCTTTTTTTTTTTTCTTTTCCCCTGCAGTTCCTCTCTGGTTTCCCCGTCCCTCTGCTTTTCCTTTCCTCTCTCGTTACTTTTCCTTCTCTGTTCTGCTCTTTACTCCTTGCTGTCTCCTCTTTTTTCACCACGGTCCTTCTCTCTGTTTTCCTCTTGCTGTCTCTGTTTTCCCCACTTGTTTCTCCTCTCTCTTTGTCTCGTCTTTCTCCTTTCCCCCCTCCGGTTCAGTCTTCTTCTGCTGCTTTTATAGGTCAGAGAAGGCTTTGTGCTGGTAACGGCTGGCTTAATAACGGTTTGCAGAGGGATGATAGCCATGAAACACGCCCCTTGATGGCTCCATTGCTAACGTCTCCTTCCATTATCGTCACCGATTCACAGCTGTCTGAAGACCATTAATGGTGGAAACGGCGCCGTTTGGGTTCTTCAAATTTGGCCCTTGAAGGTTTCGTTGTTTTATAATCAAACCCCCCGAACAAATTGTAATTGTGTCCCTTACTTTTAGTGCCTTTTCTGTTTTGGTCCTTGTTTTCGGATTGTTTCAATTAAATCCCTAATTGACACTCAAACTTCAATAATTATGCACTTAAGCACCTGATTTGACCAGATTAACTCTTCAAAATTATAATTGGACCTCATAACTTTAATTACTTCCAATAAAAGCCTAAATTGACTAAAAAAATCAATTTTCTTGCAATTAAACCCTTCATAAATTCAATTAAACCTTGAATAAAATTTAATTGAGTCTATAAACATCTTATTTTGGACTTTTCTTTCTCAACTTGAATTTTCTTTGTCAATAGGACTCTCATCAGTAGAAAATATAATGTCAAATTTTAATTCTTGTATTTCTGAACCTCCTCAACCAATTCCTAGTCATTTTATGGACGTTCCAACATCCTTTCTCACTCATGTTATTTTTTTTAATTTTTTTTTAATTTCTTCTGAATAATTTTTTTATATTTTCTTATTTTTTTGTATGGGAACCCAAAAATGGGTAAACAACAAGCGTGACAAAGATATTGAGACAATTTTGAAGGGTATTTTTCTTGTTTTTTTTGAGTCGCCGCATTTTCTATTTTTAAACTTGTCTCCTATTTTAGCAGCATGTTTATTTTTAATATATATATATATATATATAGTTTTAATTGTTGACAATAAAATAAATAATTTTAAGACTTAATATCATAATTTTGAATCTACGAAAAAATACTTGGCTTTTAATTAAATAAAATAATAGCTTGAATACCCTTTCTTCTTCTGCCTCTCTGAGTAGTTTGAAGTTGAAGATATTAAACAAACATCTTGGAAACTATGAAAAAAAATTCAAGAATATTGTCAATCAGAAAGAGACTAATTTATACCAGCGATGCTTTTGATGAAATTCAAACCCAATTCTTGGTGTGTCTGCTTCAGAAAAGATCCCACTTAGTCCTCCCTGTAAAAGAATGCCACATTGGATTTGCCACCAGCCATAATAATACCATGGAGCTTGACAGCTTGTGAGGTCATATAAGCTTATGGAAACTGTACTCTGGGAGAGAGAGAGAGAGAGAGGTAGAGAGAGAGAGAGAGAGAAACTGCTTTCACTCTAATTTTTTTGCATTGACAAGAAAATCCCGACTTTACATCTGCTACCTGCAAGATTTCTTTTTTTGGGTTCATTTTTCATTTTTCTTTTATCCTCTGTTTTAAGGGAAAAAGGTATCGAGTTCGGAAGTTTGCAGTGTTCTCTGCAAATTTCACCAAAAACCTCAAAATTGAGTATCTGGGGACATCATCTTCGACTCCTTTGTCCTTGGTTTCGAAGATTCCCTTCATTATACGAGTGTAGAGCCTTTCAAGCAGTGGAATGCCATAATTTTCAGTGCGCTCCACGAAAAGCCGCTTGATGTGATCCACGTGGCTTGAGACTTCGGCTTCTGACATTGTAACATCTTGGGATCCACTCCCTTCGGTATGACCAGAAGCTTCTCCTCCTGAAGTTTCATGTCGACTGTCATCGGCTGAAGAGGGCTCGGGTCTGTCTGGATTCATATCATCTGTCCCGGCTTCCTCTGGCGGCTTTGCCTGTACTGAATCCTGATGCCGTGATTTATCTTCTGCTGTTGAAGCTGTTTTTCATGAAAGTATAAAATGATCAGAGAGTTGTGTCCGAAGAGCGATCATATGGCAAATTAAAGAGTTCAGTCAAAGAATAACATTAAATATAACAAATCTAGGACAATTAGGAGCTAAAAACTTCAGATAAAGGGCACAAGCTGAAGAGAATGCTAGTTTGGAATACGGGCTGTGAGATAAAATTCATATATTGAATAGAAAAATTCAGATTTCTGGCTTCAGGATTTAGTTGTCAATATTTACGAGAGGTTTTTCTAACAAGGAAAGGAAATTTGAAAACATGAACTACAAACAGGTCATGTCTATTATACAAGAAGTCGGTGGCTGAGATTAGTTTTACTTGCTAATGATCTATTACATCAGTATCCGCACCAAAATTGAACATGTAAAATGTGTCTTGCAACTTGACATGTTTCAAGACATCATTCAGATAGGTGGGAAAAACAAACAGCAATATCAGAAGGACAAAGCATATAGCATTACCAATGAACACACCAGCTTGAGTAGCCTCAGCATTTTTCTTCTGCCTTTTCAAGGCCTCGTAGCTTTGATCCAGATTAACATCAGGCTGGACATTGCGTAGCCTGGCACTTGTTCTAGTAACTGTTCCAAGCTGCACAACTGGGGTTGAAGGGAAAATAGATCCCCCTAAATCATCTGGTATTTGTACAGGACCCCCTTGAGCAGCAATCTTGTCACAGTATGTGACAAGCGCAGGATCCATATGTGACAACATTCCATGCACCTGTAAAATATCAGATGATTGAGGAAGGCTTTGAGAAAGAAAGCAAAAAAAAAGAGAAGAAGATTGAAAAAAAAAAAGAAAAAAAAAAGAAAAAGAAGTTGAAATTGCCTTCACTTAAAGACAAGTCAAAGATACAGGAAGGAGAACATCTATCAAGTCTATGAAGAGCAAAAGAAATTTCAATCAGAGAAACGCACAACAAAAGTCAATACCATAAAAAAAAATGACTAAGATATAAACTTGACTTTTGGTATCCATTATAAAGCCTATGATGTTATAAGATGATTGAGGTTGGTTAGTCCTCAAGGAAAGGTGGATTTGCATTATGACTTATGTTAAGAAAAGTCTGATTTTTGAGGTTGACAAGGTTATATGTCGTTTCCTCTACAAAGACAACAATAGAAAACGAGTTGATGAATAGTTGATGTTGATCCTGGGTCTTTGAAACCCTCAAACACCTTTTGAGCCTGTGAAATTCCTTTCTTTCATAGCCATGAACTATAGCCTGCATTATGTGCTTTTAAAAGCCCTTTTTAATCAAGCAAGCAATTTGAACCGATAAATGGCGCTCTCAAAACTTGAAGAGCTTTTCCATAAGGGTCGTGACTTCATGAATTAAGCTATTGGTTATTATGCATGCTGATAAAATAAGTGATAAGAAGAGAAACAACCTTTCTTGATAAAGCCTGAGTTTTGACTTGAGCATCTTGTTTTTTTGAAATTCACAAAAAAAAGGGTCACCTCATCATAGACCATCGAATGATATACCCAATATCAAGGATTCAAATTGATACAAAGAACCATGGAAAAAGCCATTTTAATCCTACATTAGGTCAATTTCTGTTTTCAAAATATATGACAATCAAAGGACTGTGTATTTCAAATAACGTGTGTTGGGTCTTTGATAAAAAATAAAAAAAGCTTGATTTTCAAAAGGTCTTTTCAAAAAAGGACATCTCTAATTTCATTTCAACAAACTAGACTTTGAATAGACATGATCTTTCAACTATAAGAGTTGATTTCAAAACAAGGAAGATTATCAAACATAGAAGAACATCGATTGAGTCTCTAAAATCCTTGATAGAAATGACATTGAATTCCTCGACACTCCTTGAAAAGTTGAGCAGCTGAGGGCAATATAGTGGACCCTGAAAAAGGAAAAACAAGCAATATTCAGATCAGCTATGGGGCAATGAAAGATGATTAAATGATGAATCAGTGAATTGAAGACAATGGTGTCCAAAGAAAGATAATCAATGAACGAGCACATTCAGATCATACTGAGGGCAATGTCATTCCAAAATAGTCCATGCTTTAGTGAACCCTATCGGCAATGGAGAAACAAGGATGTACCTGAAGGACACTTTCATGTCATCATCTTTTGAAACATGGCTAGCGATCAATGAGGATACATGAATGAATGTAATTGAATGGCGAAAAGATGCACACCACCAAGACTGACTGTGGAACAATGCCGCACTTGAAGGACAATCACATATTGTCATCCTTTGAAACATGGTTATCGACAGACGTTATCACACAACTGCATTGAATGAATGTCGGAAAGGCACCCACCTTGAAGATTGATTGTGGGACAATTTGTTTTGAAGCCAAATGAGCACTTCATCGCATGAGTATAGGTGATAAAAGCAGCATCATTGATGGGGCCGAGACATTTCTTTTCACAATCTGATTAGAACAGTTGAATGGAATCTATTGAGAAGAACACTAAGCATACAACCATGAGCCTTTGTACTACAAGCTACGAGATGCATGTTTGGATGACTGCATGATTTCCAAGAAGGCTGATGATAACATGTTCTTGAAGGTTACTGTTTCAACTGGATGCAAGTTCATGACTGATTGACAATTTTAATGGGCATTGGCACACATATTCAATCAAAGAACAATTCTTAGAAGAATCCAGGAGATAAGCTCATTCATGGAATCAAGCTACATCACACATGGGAGCAATAATCGTTGTGGACAGCCCAAGATGGGCACTACACTTACATTTGAGTGGGAGGCTAGCACACGAACAAGCCAGTGCATTGAAAGAATAAAGAAAGCTTTGAATAACAAACAAAGGCACTCGGTGAGGATGGAACATTGAAGAGGGGGGACCTATATTTCAAATCAGGTAAGGATGCATGCATGTCATCTAATGTTGAAGCATTGCATATATTTTTGGTTTGTCGCAGGAAAAATCCTCAATGTAGTCCAGCAAGATTGGGGACGAAGAAAGAATTATTGATTTGAAGAACAATGAAGAATCATGGTTTTGACCTTGGAACGAGAGGAAGATGAGATAAACCCTAACATTAAGGAAATCTCAAAGAAATAAGAAGATCGATGAAGAAGAGTCTTCAATTTAAACCCTATGATCTTGAAGAAGGAACATATTTTTTGGTTAAAGGAGATTACCGGAAGGAATCTCAGGTTAACCACAACATGAAGATTTTAGTTTTGGTTGAAGGGAGTCGCCAAATGGAATTCTAGGTTGACCTAGCTACACAAATATTTTGGCTCTGGTTAAAGGGGATGGGCGAAGGGATCTCAGTTTAGCCTAGCCATGAAGAGATTTTGGTTCCAGTTGAAGGGGATTGGCGAAGGGATCTTAGTTCAGCCTAACCACAAAGATTTTGGCTCTGGTAAAAGGGGATTGGCGAAGGGATCTCAGTTTAGCCTAGCCACGAAAAGACTTTGGTTATGGTTAAAAGGGATCTCAGTTTAGCCTAATTGCAAAGGATTTTGGTTCTAGTTAAAGGGGATCAGCGAAGGGATCTCAGTTGAGCCCAACCACATAAATTTTGGTTCCGGTTGAAGGAGATCGGCGAAGGGATCTCAGTTCAGCCCAACCACAAAGATTTTAGCTTTGGTTAAAGGAGATCGGCGAAGGGACCTCAGTTTAGCTTAGCCATGAAGAGATTTTGGTTATGGTTAAAGGGGATCGGCGAAGGGATCTTAGTTTAGCCTAACTGTAAAGGATTTTGGCTCTGTTTAAAGGGGATCGACAAAGGGATCTCAGTTTAGCCTAGCCACGAAGAGACTTTGGTTATGGTTAAAGGGGATCGGCAAAGGGATCTCAATTTAGCCTAACTACAAAGGATTATGGTTCTGGTTAAAAGGGATCGGCGAAGGGATCTCAGTTTATCCTAACCACACAGGATTTTGGCTCTGGTTAAAGCGGATCGATGAAGGGATCTCAGTTTAGCCTAGCCATGAAAAGACTTTGGTTATGGTTAAAGGGGATCGACGAAGGGATCTCAGTTTAGCCTAACTGTAAAGGATTATGGTTTTGGTTAAAGGGGATCGGTGAAGGGATCTTCGTTTATCTGAACCATACAGATTTTGGTTCTGGTTAAAGGAGATTGGCGAAGGGATCTCAGTTTATCCTAACCGCATAGGATTTTGGTTTTGGTTAAAGGGGATTGGCGAAAGGAATCTCAGTTTATCCTAACCGCACAGGATTTTGGTTCTGGTTAAAAGAGATTGGCGAAAGGCATCTCAGTTTATCCTAACCACACAGGATTTTTGTTTTGGTTAAAAGGGATCGGCGAAGGGATCTCAGTTCAGCCTATCCACGCAGATTTTGGTTCTAGTTAAAGGGGATCGGCGAAGGGATCTCAGTTTAGTTTAACCATACACATGATTTTGGTTCTGGTTAAAGGGGATCGGCGAAGGGATTTCAATTTAGCTTAACCACGCAGAATTTAGCTTTGGTTAAAGGGAATCACTAGATGGGATTTCAAGTTGACCGAGCTACACACCAATTTTTATTTTTGTTAGATCGCCAGATAGGATCTCAGGTAAACCCAATCAAAAGGGAAGGTCGTCTATGAAAATAGACCAGTGTGAGTGTGTGGGCAGGTTGCCCCTGAAAATAGACCAGTGTGAGTGTGTGGGCCAGTCGCCCCTGAAAATAGACCATTATGAGTATGTGTGGGCAGGTTGCCTGTGAAAATAGACCAGTGTGAGTGTGTGGGCAGGTCGCCCCTGAAAATAGACCACTTTGAGTATGTGTGGGCAGGTCGCCTGTGAAAATAGACCAGTGTGAGTGTGTGGGTCGGTCGCCTTTGAAAATAGACCACTTTGAGTACGTGAGGGCAGGTCGCCTGTGAAAATAGACCAATGTGAGTGTGTGGGCCCGTCGCCCCTGAAAATGGACCACTTTGAGTATGTGTGGGCAGGTCGCCCATGAAAATAGACCAGTGTGAGTGTGTGGGGACTAGTGTAAGTATGAGTGTGTGGGTAGGTCACCCAAGATAATGAAATCATTTTCCTTTTGTTTTCTTTACAAAGCTTACTATGCAAAATATTGAGGAGTTTTGCTTCGTAAGCATTGTAAAGAGAGGGCATTTGTTGTTACCCAATTTTGACCCACTTTTTTGATAAAATTTTCGGAAAATTCAAAAATAACGAAAAACAACAAAAATCCAAAAAAGTATGTTTTTAATAATTTGCATCGTTTTTAGCATTTTCAACGTCGTCTAAAAAAAATTTTAATTTTCAAAAGATTTTCGAACGCGTTCGACTTTTCACGCGTTATTTTTTAAATCATTAATTTTCCTCATTGAGTTGACATTGACATTGCTCATTTTCAAAAAATACAAAAAATTTACAAAAATCAAAATTTACAAAAAAAAGAAAAAGTTGAGGGATTAATTTTGAGGCCCGTGTAACATTTTACCTATAAATATAGGTCCAAAACTCAAAAACTAAGGGGGGACAATTTTGCAATTTGAGAGAGGCAACACAAAAAAAGAAGAAACCCTAAAAGCTTAGCTTTTCGTCTCCCTCATTGAAAGGGAGCCGCCAACCCCCCCTTCTAACTTTACCTTTTCTTCTCCCTCAACCAGCCGACCACCGATCTTCCCCACCCTCACCAGACAGACCCAACCATCTTCTTCCCTCATCAGGAGCCTCTCCCTCTCAGCCAAGACAACCCCCATCATCCAAAACCTTTCCTTCTCTCTCACCAGAATGACCCGAAACCACCACCCCCTCCTCCTCAACCACTCCAGCCGCCCAACCTTTAGGCAAACCAGCGGTGTCCACGCCTCAGCAGAGTCCCCATTTTCCCTTCTCTACATTGGTCGGTCCTCCCTCCTCACCAGATCCCATTGTCCCTCTCCACCGTCAGAAGTCCTCTGCCTGCCTCAACGCCGACCATAGGAGAAAGAGAGCAGAAAGGAGCTGAAGCTTAAGGCGGTCTCTTCACCCTGCTTAGTCCCCTGCCTCCTCATCGCTAGCCAAAGAAGAAAGAAGGGTTAGGGATCTACCCGATCCAGCAGGTAACCGACCACATGAGTCACCGGTGAGCCACGCAACACTCCACAGCAGATCCGCTACCCGAGGAAGAAGGAGAGAGAAGCAGATCCAAACAGATCTAAGAAGAGGAGAATCGACTGTGTTGTTGCATTTTTTGTTGTTTTGCAGGTCACGGCGTCGCCGGCGGTGCAGAAGGGAAGAGGAGAAAAGGCCATTTTCGGTCGGCTGCTTTTCACGGCTGCGCTTGAATCCACAAGCCGCCACTGTTCCTGCGAGTGCAGAAGGCCTTTTCTACCATTTTTTGGATTATTTTGTAATTTTCAAATTGTTTAATGTAATATTTGTGTAATTTTGAGTTTTTTTTATAATTTGTACTTTGTGTAAATGTGGATGTTAAAGAAAAAGAAAAGAAAAGGAAAGAAAAGAAAAGAAAGAGAAAAAAAAAAAAAAAGATGTTTGTGTGTGCTTGTATTTTTTTTATGTATGTTATTGAATCAAAAGGACAAAAAAAAATAAATTTAATGTTTTAGTTTATATGCACAAATATCTAAAGGACAAATAAAAATCATGTTGTATTTTCCATAAAAAAAAATATAAGAACATGTTTCTACATATATTCTGGAAATTAATAACTAATTTATCAAAGCCTTAGAATTGGGCTAAAATTTTATTTTTAAAATCACATCAAGTTTACGAAGCAGCTTACCTCAGGTAGGGTGCATTAGGAGTGTTAATACCTTCCATAACCACAATCAGTTCATTACCTGTGAATCTCTGACAAGACCAATATACCCGGGTTTCCTAGTAGCCCTTAATTAAATATTAGGTGGCAACTCCCAACGAATCAAAGCAAATGAGAAACAAAAAAGTCGTCAAGCTCGATGCCACACGGATTTTCTGACGTGCGATATTTATAATAAAATGAAATAAAAGTAATTTACAAAAACAATAAAGTTATTAAACACATTGAAGTCCATGACCCAGATTACAGGATAACTGATGTCGATCCAATCTGTCATTGTTTCAATATAAAAAATTATCGTTTTAAAGTTTTTTTTAAAAGCTATATCATGTTTTTACCGGTCATTCAAGTTGTATTTGGACCTATTAAATTGAATGATTTACTTTGAATCAGCTCCCGCATGGTTTAATTTGAAACTCGAGCTAGGTAAAGAGTCAAGTTAATAGATTTTATGATCGAACTGCTAGATTGGATTTAATGATACTACCAATTTTTTTTTTAAAATAAAATTACAAACATACCAAAGATACTAATATTTTCGTATCTTAATTTAAAACCATTTTTGCCCATATTATTGATTATATCAAGAATTTCTTTATATGTGTGTGTGTGTGTTGTTATTTTATTTTATTTTTTCTTTTTTGAACTTAAGAATAAATCTAATAAAAAAACTTAAGGTTAATAAATTATGAATCGTTTAACATGTATAGAACATAATGTTAAAATATTGTAATTAGTATATATCTTGTTGTCGTCAATAATCATTTTATATCTTAAAAATACATTAACAGTATTTAGTTGTTTCAAACATCTGTAAACATAACACAATTATTATTATTATTATTTTTCTAGAACAAGATAATTTTTTATTTTATTTTATTTTATGAAATCAAGAATATATAAATAAAAGGAAACATGAACAAAGAAACAGGGCTTTAGCTACTTAGATTGTAGCCAAAGCCAAAGACTAAGAACATGAAAATAAAAGAAAAACTCAATCCTACTACTAGAACATCAACCACAAAATCCAAGTAGAATCAAAACTTAACAGACTAAGACGAGATGCATTCATAGTTTCTATATAGGTCAGTAATTATTTAACAAAATAAAACATTTAGATTTCTGATCTATCTTACAACAAAATAGAACAAATGCCATATGGCATCCTCCTCGATAGGTTGCTTTTCCTCGAACACCAAATTGTTACTAGTACTCTAAAGAGTCCAAACAATGCTAAACAGAAAACCACCCCAAATAGATCTTTCAAACTTGTAGTGATTATCTTGCAGAAGGCCTCGCCATTAACATTAAAGGTCATCTAGGGCGTAAAGCATTACCCAGTTCAAGCCTCTCTAAGCTGCAATTTTATTTCAAAATTTCCAAACCACAGGGCAATGTATGATAATATGGGAGATAGTTTTAGAATGTTGTTCACAAAAAAGGAAATAGTCATATTGATGACTCAAAAAATGTCTCCTGATGAGGAAAACTCCAATGCAGAGGCCTTCATTTAGAGCCAGCCATAATGTCATTTTTGTTTTTAGAGGACAAATTGATTTCCAAGTGTCTGTAGCACATGGTTTAGTTCTAGCAAACCTCGTCCTGTCAAAGAAAAGCATATAGGAGTTTACAATATACTCAGCTTCCTTCCCCTATTCCCAAATTAGTTTATCTTTTTTCGTTAGATGAATTCCTACTATATTGAGATCAAACATTAGCCCATGAAGATTCATATTCTCTCTAGCTCTAAGGGGTCTTATCCAATTCAAAAAGAGAGCCGAAACGTGAGGGATAAGAGTCAGCTAAACAGAAACCAGTCAGCCAAGTGTCTTTCCAAAAATTTACATGGTTACCCTTTCTCATTTGAAGTTTGCAGCCATCTCTCATCAGGGTGTTATCCTGATCCTGAGAGTTTATGGAGTAAGGTAGCCCATTGTTGAAGCTTGGTCTGCATTTTCCCCTAATAAAATCAGTCCAGCTAGTCGTGTCATTACAACCCAGTTTCCAAATCCAAGCTTTAGTTTTTGCCAAGACAGACCCGATACCGAGCTCTCCCCTGTCTTTTTCTTTCGCCACTATTTTCCAAGCGAACTTATGGATTTTTCTTTTGTCAATGCCCCCATCCTATATGAATCGAGACTACATTGCTGTAATCTTTTGAGCTACTGTCTTTGGGATGCAAAACATGGACATGTAGTAAAGTGGGATGACAATGAGCACACTTTTGATTAAAACAGCTCTCCAAACCATAGACAACAGCCTGCCCTTCCAAGATCTAAGTCTCCCATGAATTTTGAAGAGCATGGGTTTGCATGTGAAAATCCTGTGTCGGATTTGCATCTGAAGACACTCGAGATCTTTGCTGTGAAGATCTCCTCCACATTTACACCCACCAGACTACTCTTCACGTTAAACGGGCATTAAAAATGGTAGAACAAGATAGTTGAGGTTATGTTTTATTTTAAAGACTTAAACTTTATATGATGGAAGGTCGATTCTCAGTTTTTATATTGATTTGTGTTTTTATACTAGATATTTTCATTAACATCAAGCAACAACATAATGCAAAACATCATGTACAACATATATAGCACATTTTTCAATGCCTATAATCTGAAATGAATTTTCAAAAAAATATATAATAAAAATCTCTTTCTTGTCAATTTAGGCAATTAAACACCTGTTTTGGAGCTTTGCAGTCATCCCCAACCCATATAAAGATGAAGATATGCTTTGTGCCTCCCAGCTCCTCACCTGCTCAAAAGCAACAGGAGAAAATATTCGAGGACTCAATATTCTTCATTGCATTCTAGAAGTTCAAGATTCAAGATCTATGTGTTCACACGTTGTTTCTTTTTTTGAACTAATATAATATATAAGGTTACAATGACACAATCACAAGATACACCAAATCCAAGAGATTGTCCATTGATCGATGCAATGGAAGATTTAGTATAACCTAACAAAAAAAATAAAAATCCACGAGGAGGAGATCTTGATTCTTGACTAGTGAAAGATATCCTCCATGTACAAGTCGTTTTTATGATTTATATCAATTTGGTTATTTGAGAACACTTGCGACATTACTTTTGAATGTTAGAATTTAACCTGACATAATAATGGTCAAGGCATGCTTCTGCCCTGTAGCACTGCTCCAGTCTTGTATTTAATAATTCGGTCCATATATATATATGTGTGTGTGTGTGTACACAGAAGTTTTGCACTCTCCACATGAAACGAAGCCTTGTGTGTGTACACAGAAGTTTTGCACTCTCTACATAAGACGAAGCCTTACTATTAAGACATCGAGAGGTATCCACAGATTATTGATGGACTGTTAAAGGAATTAACAGTATAGTTTGCTCTTTCTTTATTCTTTACTTTTCCCCCTCATTTTCTGTTAATTTTGTTACTACACTTCCTATTATTGTGGATGGTAGTTAGTCTGTTAGAAGTCAGTTACAGTTAGTTAATAGTCGGTTATTCCTTAGCTGTCAACATGCACAATGCATGCACAGCATAAGCCTTCTGTCAGTGGCTATATAAGCCATATGTGGATAATGAATAAAACCGTGAGAGTGAAATACAATTCTGTTGATTCAAGAACAGTGAGTGTTGCAACAATTGGTATCAGAGCTGCATCATAGGTGACCTGAGTGTGAGTGTGAGTGTGAGGAACAAAAGAAATAAATCCTACTTCTCCTCGTAGTCTAAGAGAATTAACAAAATCATGGATAACACCAATAGCAGCTTTGTGCAGGCAGCTATTCCTAAATTTGATGGATATTATGACCATTGGGCGATGTTGATGGAGAACTTCCTTCGTTCCAAAGAATACTGGGATCTCATAGAGAATGGAATATCAATGAAGGTGCCACAGAGAACTGAGCCCGGATCCACGTCCATAGTAGGAGCAGCAGAAGGACAACACAAACTGATTGAAGGGCAGAAGCTGAAGGATTTAAAGGTAAAGAATTACCTGTTCCAAGCTATAGATCGAAATGTCATGAAAACCATTCTAAATAGAGACACTTCAAAAGGAATCTGGGACTCCATGAAACAGAAGTACCAAGGCTCCACCAAGGTGAAAAGAGCTCAGCTACAGGCACTTAGGAAAGAGTTTGAAATTCTGCACATGAAGGAAGGAGAAACTGTTAACAGTTTCTTTGGTCGCACTCTCACTATAGCCAATAAAATGAAGACTCATAGTGACACGATGAGTCAAACCACAATCAACGAAAAATTTCTGAGGTCTATGATCTCAAAATTCGATTATGTGGTTTGCTCGATCGAAGAGTCAAATGATTTAAATACTTTGACCATTGATGAACTACAGAGTAGTCTATTAGTTCATGAGCAAAGAATGAATGGTCATCGAGGAGAAGAGCAGGCTCTCAAGATTTCTTATGAAGAAAATGCTGGCAGAGGAAGAGGTAGAGGAGTGTTTAAAGGAAGAGGAAGAGGTAGAGGACGTGACAGACTACCATTTAATAAAGCTGCAATTGAATGCTTCAAATGTCACAGATTAGGACATTTCCAATATGAGTGTCCTACTTGGGAGAAAGGAGTTAATTATGCAGAAACAGATGAAGGAGAAGAATTGTTGTTAATGGCTGATGAGGAGGTTAACCATGAAGAAAGAAAAGAGATCTGGTTTCTTGACTCAGGATGTAGCAATCACATGAGTGGAAACAAAGAATGGTTCTCAGAACTAGATGATCAATTCAGACACACAGTAAAGCTAGGCGACAATTCAAAGATGGCAGTTATGGGGAAGGGAAATGCAAGAATGAAAGTAAATGGAATCACTCAAGTGATCTCAGAAGTTTATTACATTCCTGAGTTGAAAAACAACCTGCTGAGCATAGGGCAACTACAAAACAGAGGAGTAACTATTCTGATTCAGCATGGGAAGTGTAAAGTTTTCCATCCTACCAAAGGCTTGATCATTCAATTTGAAATGAGTACAAACAAGATGTTTGTTGTACTCGTAACAATGATTCCTAAAGCTAATGCTTGTCTACAAGCTGTGATAGAAGATGAAAGTTACTTATGGCATTGCAGATTTGGTCATGTAAGCTTCAAAGGGTTGAGAACCCTTCAATCAAAAGAATGGTCAACGGATTGCCTGCTGGCTTGCCCTCACCAGCAGCCTGTGCACAAGTTTGCACAACATGTCTAACTGGCAAACAACACAGAGGATCTATTCCTAAAAGGAGTCTATGGAGAGCATCACAGAAGCTAGAATTGGTACATACAGATATATGTGGCCCCATCAATCCAGCATCAAACAGCAACAAGAGGTATTTTTTGAGCTTTATAGATGACTTCAGTCGAAAGATGTGGATTTATTTCTTGCATGAAAAATCAAAAGCCTTCATCATGTTCAAAAGATACAAGGTATCTGTTGAGAAGGAAGCAGGAGCCTAACTCAAATGTTTAAGAACTGATAGAGGTGGTGAGTTCAATTCAACTGAGTTTGAGGAGTTTTGCAAGGAAAATGGCATCACTAGACAATTAACCACGGCCTATACTCCTCAGCAGAATGGAGTTGCCGAGAGAAAGAACAGGAATGTGATGAATTTAGTACGGTGCATTCTTACAGATAAACAAGTTCCAAAGGTTTTCTGGCCAGAAGCTGTGAGGTGGTGTGTGCATGTGCTCAACAGGAGTCCTACTCAAGCCGTCCAACACTCAACTCCAAAGGAAGCATGGAGTGGCTTGAAGCCCACTGTAGAGTATTTCAGGGTCTTTGGGTGCTTGGCACACGTACATGTACCAGACCAGAAGAGAATTAAGCTGGATAATAAAAGCATACAATGTGTTTTACTGGGAGTAAGTGATGAATCAAAGGCTTACAGATTATTTGATCCAACTTCTAAGAAGATAATTGTCAGCAGGGATGTTGTTTTCGAAGAAAATAAAGGCTGGAATTGGGACATGAGCAGTGAAGAACAACCTCAGATGCACTAGAATGGGGTGATCCTGAAGAAGAAACTAATGAAGCTCAGAATGCACAAAAGCTAACAACAGAGGATAGTGAGAATGAAGAAACAAGTTCAAATGGGGAACTTGGGACAAACAGCAACAATAATGAAGAGACCAACTTCAAAGGCATGAATGAGGCAGGTTCTAGTAACAATCATGCACATTCTAGTATGCCACATGAAGTGAACCCTTCAGGATCAGGGAGGGTAAGGCGAATTCCACCCTGGATGCAAGACTATGAAACAGGAGAGAATCTGTCAGAAGAAGAGGATTTAAATGCCATGGCTATTCTTACAGAAGATGATCCATCCACATTTGAGGAAGCCGTGAAAAGCAAGAAATGGAGAGATGCAATGAATAAAGAAATTGAGGCTATTGAACGCAATAACACATGGGCTCTGACTATCCTACCCGAAGGAGTAAACAGTATTGGGGTTAAATGGATATTCAAAATCAAACTCAATGAGAGTGGTGAGATAGATAAATGCAAGGCTAGACTTGTGGCAAAGGGATATGCACAACAGTATGGAATTGACTACACAGAGGTATATGATCCAGTTGCAAGATTAGATACCATACGTGTGATACTTGCTCTAGCAGCTCAAGAAGGATGGAGTGTCTTTCAACTAGATGTAAAGAGTGCATTTCTGCATGGTGAGCTCAGTGAGGAGGTCTTTGTAGAACAACCCCAAGGATATAAGAAAGAGGGTGAGGAACACAAGGTTTATAAACTCAACAAGGCATTATATGGCCTCAAACAAGCTCCACGAGCTTGGTATAGCAGAATTGAGGCTTACTTTGTCCAGGAAGGCTTCAAGAAATGTTACTGTGAGCACACCTTGTTCACTAAACTAGAAGGAGGAGGAAAGGTGTTAATTGTCAGTCTGTATGTTGACAATTTAATCTTCACTGGGAATGACAGGAACATGTGTTCAGAGTTCAAAAAGCTCATGATGCTGGAATTTGACATGTCAGATTTGGGAAAAATGAAGTTCTTCTTAGGAATTGAGGTGATACTAAATTCTGAAGGGATTTATATATGTCAAAGGAGGTATGCTCGAGAAATCCTAAAACACTTTGGCATGGATAAATGAAACTCAGTGAAGAATCCTATAGTTCCAGGCTGCAAACTGTCAAAGGATGAGGAGGGAACCAAAGTTGATACAAGCATGTTCAAACAGGTGGTTGGCAGCCTTATGTACTTAACTGCAACCAAACCTGACTTAATGTATGGTGTAGGTCTTATTAGCAGATTCATGTCAAGACCAACGGAGCAACACTGGTTAGCAGCAAAAAGGCTACTCAGATATCTGATGGGAACAGTGAACTTGGGCATCTTCTACAGGAAAGGAGGGTGCAAGCAACTTATAGCCTACTCAGACAATGACTTTGCTTGAGATATAGATGATTGCAGGAGTACCACAGGTTGTGTGTTTTTAATCAGCTCTGGAGCAGTATCATGGTTGTCTAAGAAACAGCCTGTTGTTAGTTTATCAACAACCGAAGCTGAGTACATTGCTACTGCATCATGTGCATGTCGGTGTGTTTGGCTGAGAAGAGTTTTGGAGCAGCTTGAATGTGAACAAAAGGAATACACTACAATTCTGTGCGATAACAGTTCTAGCATAAAACTTTCCAAGAATCCTGTTCTCCACGGCAGAAGCAAGCACATTGATATAAGGTTTCATTTCCTTCGTGAAATGGTGAAACAAAATGTGGTTAACTTGAGTTACTGCAAAACTCAAGATCAGATAGCTGACATTATGACAAAACCTCTCGGATTAGAGGTGTTCTTAAAGCTTCGAAGATTTATGGGATTGTGTGAGATTCCACACATAAACTGAATAACAGTTTAAGGGAGGGATTGATGGACTGTTAAAGGAATTAACAGTATAGTTTGCTCTTTCTTTGTTCTTTACTTTTCCCGCTCATTTTCTGTTAATTCTGTTACTACACTTCCTATTATTGTGGATGGTAGTTAGTCTGTTAGAAGTCAGTTACAGTTAGTTAATAGTCGGTTATTCCTTAGTTGTCAACATGCACAATGCATGCACAGCATAAGCCTTCTGTCAGTGGCTATATAAGCCATATATGGATAATGAATAAAACCGTGAGAGTGAAATACAATTCTGTTGATTCAAGAACAATGAGTGTTGCAACAATTATAATACCTTCTCTTTCTGTCATTTATTGAGTACAATATTACTAGTCTTGATTATCTATGTCTGGAAGAATATTTTGATTTTCTAATACATACAAATATGATAAATGAGCAAAACAATTTAAACGATATTGTTCATGGTCGGATGCTAAATAATTACATTCTTATCGTATTGTTAAAGAATATCTTTATATCATTTTTAATTAATTCCCCTGAGTATTAATCTTAAAATAAAATTTTTTTACTGTCTCATCGACCAAGATTATTTTTGATTTTGTGATTACTTTTATTTTTATGATTTTAGAAAAATAATTTTTGAAAAAAAACTTTTTTGTGTGATTACTTTACGTAAAGTTATGGTTAAAATTATGGATGAACATGAAATTACTAAATAGGATATCAATTGTTTCCATACTTGAAATTGAACAATCAATACATATTTCATTTTAACTACTTGAAAATAAAATTCTACACAAACACTAACATTAACACACTTGGTTGTACACAAAGAAGAGATTGCAAGATTTAATAACAAAAGATCTGGGTTGGTTTTTTTCTTTTTTTTTAAATTGATGTCCAGGCCAGTTTGCTCGTATTTCTATTAATTTTACGGGTCTTGAAGTTAACTACCATGCAAGTTTTTAGTAACCTTAAGAGGACTCGAACTCGTGACCACTGAAAAACAAATCCAAAACCTAACTAGATAAACTTCCTTTTAAGATTAGGTGTTGGTTTTTATTAATCTTGGTTGTGGATTGGTGGTGTGCAGTGTAGATCTGGTTTTGATTTATGTGTTTTGTGGCTAGAAAAAAAAAAGGATGAAAACACTGGATTTAGAGAGAGGTTCTTCAACGGTGGAAGAGGTTGGCATAGAGTTGAATCACCAGACAATGAGAGTCTTGAACTGGATTTTGTAAGGAGAACGAGAAGAGAAGATTGAAATATTTTGGTAAAAATAAACGGTCTTCAAGGCTTATTACATTTTGCACATGACTCCCTCCCAAGCAAATATCTTGGCATGCAACTAGGAGCCAATCCATCTCGTATCTCTACATGGAAGCTAGTGATAGAGAAGTTTTGTAAAAGGCTTCATATGTGGAAAGGGAGACTACTAAGCATGGCTGGTCGTCTATGTCTCATTAAAAGTGTCCTTAATTCCCTGCCTATATATTTTATGTTTGTATTCAAGATGCCAAAAGGGGTAAGCAGGCTTTTTTCATCCATCCAAAGACGTTTCTTGTGGTGTGGATGTACCAAGCAAAGATCTTTCTGCAAGATCCAATGGAGACTAGTGATGCGCGATAAGAAACAAGGAGGCCTCGGTGTAGGCTCCCTTATATTGAAAAACAGAGCCCTGTTGCTAAAATGGATTTGGAGACTCTCTTCCCCAGGTACAAGATTATGGAAAATGATTATCTCTTCAATGTATCCCAATTTTCTACAACCAACCCTCCAAGATATGGAAGGATATTATGTCCATTGTTCAAATCGACGTTCACCATGTCTTCACGAATCATTGCAAATTCATGGTGGGGGATGGCAGTTTAACATCCTTTTGGCTAGACAACTGGATTGGTGACTACCCTCTCAAAACAACCTTCCCTAGACTATATCTTTTGTCTTCCTCTAAATCTACTTTGGTGGCTGACATGGGTAGATGGAGCAATGGAATCTGGCTCTAGTCCCTGCAATGGCGCAGACCTCTATTTCATTTTGAACAAGAACAACTATCACTTTTATCATCCTTGCTGGAATCCAAGCAAATGTTCTGCCACAAGATGGATAAGAAAATCTGGACCCTCAACAACGATGGCCTTTTCAGTGTAAAATCTTGCTCCAAAATGATGGACCAGCTACTATACGGTGGTGCCAAACCATTCCAATCTTCTGTTTGGATAAAACTAACCCCACCAAAAGTGCAACTTTTCCTTTGGCTCCTTGTCCAAGACAAAGTAACCACGAGAGATTTTCTATTTCAGCATGACTACCTCACCCTTCAGGAGTCAAGATGTGCTTTCTGCAATAAAAGCTTGGAATCTTCAAGTCACCTCTTCATTCACTGCCACTTCTCTTGGAATATATGGATGAAACTGCTTTCTAATCGAGGCTTTTGCAGTGTTTTTCCAAAATCTATTGATGATATGTGTTACCAATGGTCTTCTATGGTTAAAGGCAAACAACAAAATCTCTCATGGCAACTTCTTTTCTCATGCGTTGTTTGGAATCTTTGGCTTCATCGAAATGATGTTATTTTTAATGACGCTGCCCCTAGCCTTCAAATATGTTTCTCCATGGTGCGCCAAAGTATTGTTTTATGGCTGAGGCTTGATTCCAACTCTTTAGAGCTTAATATAGAGAATGTTTAGTCGGGAGGAGTTGGTTTCTTATGATTTGTTTGTTCCTCTTTTGTTGCTCTCTCCTATTTTATGCAACAGTTTTTGTGATTTCCTTTCCTCTGCTTGTTCATCTGATGTAAGTTAGGCTATTATCTTTGTAGCCTTTTTCTTAATAAAATTTCAACTATTAAAAAAAAAAATCTTTAAAAACGGTGAAACATGCTTTTCATTAACATGTAGTTAGACCACAAATTGAACATGAATCCCACATCTTTAAGCCTATATTTTACTCATTTACCAAACCACACCATGCTTTCTAACACAAAAACATAGCCCACAATCAAGTGTGAAGATTATATCAAATGCCGTCAAGGGACAAAAGAACATGATGCCCATGGACGAAGGAGCAAAGATGTATGATTGATGACGATTCCATGTCAAAGACTACTTGCCTGGGATAAGTACAGGCTACGCAGCTAGCAGTACCATGGACAAATGAGCAATGATGTATGATTTGATGATGATTCCATATCAAGGAATACTTGCCCTAGATAAGTACAAGCTGTACAGCTAGCTAGCATACCATGGACGAATGAGCAAAGATGTATGATTGATGATGATTCCATATCACAGACTATTTGCCACCTCTCATATATCCGTGTTATATATATATATATCAGTTCTCGATACAAATAATGAATAGTTTCTTATGTTATAATCCAAGATCTGAATTAGAGGATCTTCAATACTTTTTTAAAAAAAAAAATCCATGAAATTGTTTGAGGGATACTTTTTTCAAAACAATACTAAACTAAATTATTTCCGGATTCTTTTAAAAGACCAATTTTTTAAAAAAAAAAATTGAACAAGACAACTTATTTTTTTTATTAAAAAAAGCATGAGTTAAACAACTATTAATTTAGATTTTTTGAAAGACTCGGATGCGTGAATCATTAGATGGACCAGGTTTAAAAAGCATGTTGTATATGAATGATGACATTTATTAATATATTTTTTCTAAAATTTAAACTTAAATTAAATGTATTTAGAAAAATATTTATTGAATGGTCTCGTTAGCTTTTTATTTATTTATTTATTTATTTATTTATTTACCATTCATAATCTTGCATATATCAAACCAAACTCATTACAACCATATAAAATTGACTGATTATTAAAAGTGTTCCACTAAATTACATATGGCTTAAGATTCTCATGGATTCTCATCATAGTAGGCTTTTTCTTGCATCAAATAAAAGAACGAGTCAACTACAATCATTAAATTAATTAAGTTTTGAATCAATTGTAATCTTGGCTACTTAGTTGCTAGTAATCCTTTCCATTTCCTTACCTTTAAGTCTCATTCTTGGACCCGATAATTTCTAGTGATCTATTATTTATTCAAATGGAGTGATCAGAAATCATTAAAACGAAGAACAAAAGATACTGATTGTTGTTACCCATTTTTTGGTTTCCACAAAACAAGACAAAAAAATAAAAATGAGAAAATACAAAAAAAAAAAATATATATATATATATATATTCAAAAGAAATCCAAAAAAATAATAGAAGCAAGAAAATGATACTAGAATGCCGAAGAAAGGTCAAAATTGGTTTAGGAGGTTCAAAAATGCAAAAGGTTAAAATTTGACAATATATTTTTTACTATTGAAGCCCTAGGGACAAGGAAAATTCAATTTGAGAAAGAAAAGTTCAAAAATAAGATGTTTATGGACTCAATTAAATTTTATCCAAGGTTTAATTGGATTTATAGAGGGTTTGATTACAATAAAATTGATCTTTTAAGACAATTTAGGCTTTTATTGGAAGAAATTAAAGTTCTGGGGTCCAATTATAATTTTGAAGGATTGATTTAGTCAAAATTGCATAATTATTGAAGTTTGATGGTCAATTAGGGACTTAATTGAAACAATCCAAAACCAAGGACTAAACTGGAAAAGGTGCTAAAATCAAGGGAGCCAATTACAATTCATCCGGGGGCTTGATTAGAAAAGTTTCAAAAACAGCCAAGGACCGAATCGAAAATATTCATTTGAGTGGTGAAACGGCGCCGTTTCCTTAAACACTATTGATCATCATCTTCAAAGCAGCCATTTCAGCAGACAAGAACTGCAAGAAAATGCCGCAGATTGCTTGATTGCTTCAGTTATGGGACCGTCACCGAACGTCTTTAATATAAAAGAAAAAAACGCATGTAATTTTGGCTATAAAAGCTTTGAAAAAGAACGAAACCAGGGTGCAGAAAGAGGGGGAGGAGAAGGAGACAGCAGAAAAGGAAAACAGAGGGAGGGAAAAAGATTCACAATACACAAAAAGAAAAATACAGAGAGAAGGAAGAACAAAGGAAGAGCTGAAGAAGAGAGCAGCTTCGACCTATCAGCTTCACCATCGTCTTCGTCCTCAAGCAACAGCTTCGCCTCCAGCTGCACCAGGGAACAGGGGGAAAGAGGGCAGAAAGAAAAAACAAAAAAAAAAAACACAGGGGGAACATGGTAAAATAAAAAAGGAAACGAAGAGCAGCAGTGCCAGCCAATGCACGAGCATCAACTGCACCAGAAAGAAAAAACCAGAGGGGGAAAACCAGAGGGGAATGACAGAGGAAAGGAAAAAAAGACAGCGAGAGAGGGGAAAGACGGAGGAAGAGACGACGAGCAGGAGACAGACATAGGGGAGAAAATAGGAGAGAACAGAGGGGGGCCAGGAGGAATTAAACTCTGAGAGCAGCGAAATACGAACTGAAGAAGAGAAGAACAGGGGCAGAACATCAGGGGAAAAAAAAAAGAGAAACAGAGAAAAGAAAACAAGGAACAAATACGGTAAAGAATAAAAAATTCTGTGATTTTCTGCGATTTTTTTTACTTCATTTTAATCGGTTTGTATTTTTATACTGTAAAGATACAAATACGGTATTAAAATATTGAAAAATATATTTTTATGCATACGGCCAAGTCTCTCTAAAAAAATAAAATAAAATAAAATCATATTATGTCTTCAAAAAAAAAAAAAAAGTTTTAGCATGGATGTTTAACTTTAATAATCAGTTTATTAAAGTTACAAGAGCTAGGCCAATATTTCAAAAAATTAAAAAAATTATTATTTTGTTTTTCTTTTAATATCTAGGGTTATGATCTTATACGTAAGACATATTCTGAATATTAAATTTTTTTTGTTGATGTTAGAACGGTTGGGGTTTTACCCGATAAGATAAAGATCTATTTACCGAAGAGGACTTTTCTTAAACCATAGACGAACCAATAACTAAAAAACACGACAAGATCTTAGATTTTATCAGACAATTAAACAATGCAGTCTACCTTAGGTAGGGCGTATTTGGGGTGTTAATATCTTCCCTTTACACAACTAGTCCCCGTACCCGATCTCTGAGACCAGTTAGGATTCCTAGTGATCAAATACTAAGCGGCGACTCCCACTCTATTTTTCCACTAATAAAAGTCAAGAATTCCTTATCTCCCGACATTTGTGATATTTAGACAATTGATTTTAAAGGGCGATGTTTTCGCCCTAACGCTGCACAAGTGCGACACTGATCTTGTCACAATATTAATAATGCTAGCTACTAGGAAGATACTGATCTTGGCACAAAATAATACTAGCAACTAAGAAGTTTCCTCGCTGATGATCCCACACACACCTTTGGGCCCAAGAATGTATATCTAGTGGAGATCATTTCATGAGCTCAATCAAGCCCTTCACTTTCCAGGAAATGAGTCTTTGCAAATATTTGACTTTCTGTGACTATTTAGACCTTAAAGTGACAAGTAGGAATAGGAAAATGAAAGACCATGTTGATAATTAGGGAAATTCTAGCCCTATTACTCGGCATAAGCCATAGCGAAACAGCATCTTGCTCCCATTCTCACCACCCCCCCCCCCCGGTTTCTTTCCTTGAGAAACAGTTTATCACACCTGTGGCGTATGGGATGATGTCAATAAGAAGGTTCTTGTGGTCTAATTCTGCGGCTTAAATTGTTAGTTTATGTTACTTGGAAATTATCTCCAATTCAGCTGTTGTGGTTGTATAAGCTCGACCAATAATTACTCATGAATTTTATTTCTGAAAATTTATCATATATTCATCACGTCACAAGAACATATATTCATCACGTCACAAGAACATGATCACTCCTAGTTTCTAGCAGTAATAAGTTGAGAATAATGGAATGTGTTGAGTTGTGCCTTAGCCAACCTTCTTATTTATATAGAGGCAGCAGAACATTGTAGTAACTGTAATAATTACATCCTATATAAGAATCCTATTCTGATAGATATGTCGCACCCGACATCGTAGCGGCCTTAAAAATTCTTTAAATGTATTTCATGGAAAGAACATATTTCTGACATCCTATTCTTTAATGGGAATATTCTTGTTTAAGAAGTCGCCACCTAGTATTATGGTCACTAGGAACCCTAACTGGTCAAAAGAGATTCTATGGTACGTGATTGGTTACGTAAAAGGGAAGATATTATCACCCCTTAAATGTCCTGCATGAGGCAGGCTGCATTTCTATTATTTGTCATTGATTGCTAACATATTTTTTTATACCATGATGGTTTGCATATAATATTCCTGACTCTGGTGCCAGTGAATATTTAACTACGGATATTTTCAACTCTGGTATTGGTAAATATTATGTAGATATCAGAGTGAATAAATTTAAATAATTACCTTTTTTAATCCTGATTCTGACGTTGGTGAATAAAAAAATAAAAATCAATTTATTTTTTACTTTTTACACATGCACATTATTTTTATTTTTATGTAGCTAAATAAAAGCAAAAATACAATAAAATAAAATAAAATAAATTTTTATTAGTATTTTTTTTATTCCTGACACTGGCGTCATTGAATAAACCAATAAATTTATTTTATTTTATGTTTTTTTTTTTTGCATGCACATTTTTTATTTTTTAGCTAAATAAAATGCAACGAATAAAAATAATATCAATTTAAACCAGTGTTTTTATTCCTGACTCTGGCGTCAGTGAATAAACCAATAAATTTATATTATTTTTATTTTATTTTATTTTATTTATTTTTTTGGGCTGGGCTGGGCTAGCATATATATTTTTTTGGGGCTGGGCTGGGCTGGGCTAAAACCCAGCCCAGCATACATATCTTTGGCTGGGCTCAGCTCTGCTCCACAGGTGCTGGGCTGAACCCAGCCCGGACCGGGTCACTGGCCCAAGCCAGTGACCCGGCTAAAAAAAAAAAAGCAGATACACGCGTGAAACAAATCACGCCTGCATCAACAGTGCGACGGTAATTAAATTACCTTCGCACTGTTCAAACATTATTTGAACACCGAAGAACAGAGAAAAATGGAAAAGGCGCACCTGTTTCTGGCGATTGAAGAAGGTTGCAGTGCAGATGTGGCTGCTTTGAGTCGGTTGCTTTCTCTTTCTGGCGATGCTGAGGAAGGTTGCAACGACGGTGTGGCTCGACTGCTTTCTGTCAATAACCCACAGTTCGGTGATCAATTGGGTTTCTGCAGGGACGAAAACAGTTCGGACGAAAACTGGTTTCTTGCAGGGACGAAATCTAGTGATCCGTGACTCCCCTCAACCTTTCTCTCTTTTTCTACGTTTGTATTTTTTTTTGTTTATGCCCTGTTTTTTCACTCTATTTTGGGTTGATGTTCCTGTTCTTCTTTGTGTTTTTGGGTTAATTACTCTCTTAACTCTATTTTTCCTGTTCTTAACTCTACTTTCTCTGGGTTTCTGCATTGCTTTATGGGTTTCTCTTTCGTTTTTTTTTTTTTTTCTGGGTTTCTGCCTCCTCATATTCTAGGTTTTCTTCTTCCTTTTATAGCCAAGCTAACCCTCTAACCAGTTCTATTTTAGCAAGACTGTATTATGAATCCACGAATGAGATTATCGGCAAAAGACTTGGTCCAAGATCAGATTTTTTGTAGATTATCAGCTCCCCTGATGAATCGGAAGTTCTCCTGTTGAATCGTGATGGAGAAGAACGCACGACTGCTCCTTAGCAACAGTGCCGTTTTGGCTGAAAAACGGGAGTTTTCAATTTGACCCCTGAACTTTGGAAATTTTGCAATTGGACCCCTAAACAAATAAAAATTTCTTTTAATTTTGCCCTTTTATTGGATAAATTTCAATTAAATCCTTAAATTTGTGTACTGTTTACAAAACAGTCCTTAATTCCTGGATTATTCAATTTGGTTCTTAATTAATTCTTTCAATTTTGCCCTTTTTTGGATAAATTTCAATTAAGTCCCTGAATTTATTTAATTAATTAAATCAAAGTTTAATTAAGTCCACAAACTTATTAATTCTTCTAATTTCATTAATTAAAGTAATTCAAATTTTAAATAAATTTTCAAACTTATTAATTCTTCAATTTCTGACCAATTTATTCTCAAATCTGATATTTTTATCCCCAAACTTCTAAATTTGTTGTCAACTATATTTAATTTTATTATTTGTTCAAAAATTAGGTTATGACAAGATACATGAGTAACTGTAATGATTACAACATCCTATATTAGAATCATATTCTATAATATGCCCCTTCAAGCTGAGGGTGGGGAATCAACCCGAAGCTTGAATCGAAAAGCAGTAAAGGATGCAACAGGAAGCGGTTTAGTGAAGACATCAGCAAGTTCATCCCGAGAGGGAATAAAACAAATCTGAATTTCTTTCTTGGCAACATGGTCATGGACAAAGTGATAATCCACTTCAACATGCTTAGTATGAGCATGGAACATAGGATTTGCTGAGAGATAAGTAGCACCAAGATTATCACACCAAATGGTAGGGGCAGAGACTGAGGGAACCTGTAAATCTGTTAACAAGTATTGAAGCCAAATGACTTCAGCGGTACCATCAACAAGGGCTTTATACTCAGCCTCAGTAGAGGAGAGAGCAATAGTTCGTTGCTTGCCGGATTTCCAAGAAATCAGCGTCTGACCAAAAAAGACAAGATATCCACCCGTAGACTTGCAATCATCAATACTACCATCCCAATCTGCATCTGTAAAGCCATGTAGAGCAAAAGAGGAGCCTCAAGTGATATGGAAACCATAAGATGTTGTACCTTTACGATAGCGTAAAATACATTTGACAGCAGCCCAATGAGAATTTGTAGGAGCATGCATAAACTGACAGACTCTATTAACAGCAAAGCATATATCTGGACAGGTGAAGGTAAGATATTGAAGAGCACCCATGATTTGACAAAATCGTGTAGGATCAGAGAATGAATGATCTGGTAATAAAATGACTTTCAAAGGGGAGACTGGAGTATCAACTGGTTTGCAGGAAGTCATACCAGCTTGGGTGAGGATGTCAAGAATATATTTATGTTGACGCAGCATTAAACCCATACCGGTAGACTGAACTTCAATACCTAAAAAGTAGTGAACAACACCTAATTAAGTCACGAAGCTTGAACTCAGAGCTGAGTAACTGTATAAGGTGATGGAGCATAGCAAAGTTGCTACCCGTGAACAGAATATCATCAACATACACCAGGAGATAAAAGATATTAGTACCCTCAGATAAGATAAACAGGAGGTGTCAACCTTGGAAGCTCAGAAATCGATGGAGAGCAAAAAATCACTTAGATGAGTGTACCATGCTCTCGGTGCCTATTTCGAACCATACAATGATTTGTACAATCTGCACACATGAGATGGAAGAGAAGAGTCAACGAAACCTGGAGGTTGTTTCATGTAGACCTCTTCAGTAAGAATACCATTAAGGAAGGCATTATAATATCAAGCTGATGAATCTTCCAATTTCACGAAACCGCGATAGAGAAAACCAATCGGATAGTGGCCTGCTTAATAACTGGACTGAAGGTTTCAAAATAATCAATATCTTCCTGCTGGGTAAAACCTCTAGCAACAAGGCGCGCTTTATAGCGCTCAATACTACCATCAACACGACATTTGATCCGATATACCCATCTACTACCAATAACATTCATCGAAGGATAAAGTGGAACCAAAGACCAAGTGCGATTTTCGCGTAAAGCGGCGATCTCATCACACATAGCATTATGCCAAACTTCATACTGGTCAGCATTAGATAATGCAAAAGGCTCAGAAAAGGGAGAATATAGTACCCGTTTGGAGGTAGAAGTAGTGGCAACGGAAGCAACCAGATTAGCTATCTTTAGCTGCTACGGTCTAAGAGTCATAGGATGTCTATTGTGTGTTGGTGGAGACACAAGGGAACAGTTGTAGCGAGGAGACCTTTGGCAGCTGATAAGAAGACAAATCAACCATAAGTTACAGACCAGCGGGAGAGGATGATAAAGAAGCAGCCTCAAGCACAGGACTATCAGCAGAGAAGGGGTTGGAAGTAGAGACTGAAGCTGCAGGAGTGCTGGTTAGGGAGGGCGAAGTAGAGGAGGGACTAGAAAGTGCCCCAAGACCATGAGGAGAGGAGACCAATTAACGATCTGAACCTGCATCATAAGGGTTAGATAAACAAGCATGGGATGATGGCCAAGGGATGGGTGGAGGCTGTGGTCGGGTGGCTGTTTAGAGTGGCAAAGCGAAGTGTTGTGGGTTGTTTGGGTGGTTAGTGAAAGGGGGTGGCGGTGGGTGGTTTAGCAAATTTGGGAGGGTGACAGTAGCGGATGGGGTGGGGGTTGTGGTGGAGACCTTTGCAATCTGTTCAGAATTATCAAATGGAAACACATGTTCATGGAAGCGGACATGACGGGAAATATAAATACGGTGAGATGCAATGTTAAGACAACAATAACCAAGATGCGAGGAACTATATCCAAAAAACACACATGGAGAGGAACAAAAATCCAATTTATGATTATTATATGGACTCAGAAAAGGAAAATAGAGACACCCAAAGGTACGTAAAAAATGATAATCAGGAGACCGTTGAAATAAACAATCAAACGGAGAGTGATGAGTAAGAATAGGAGTAGGCATGCAATTTATAAGATAAACAGAGGTTTCAAAAGCATAATTCCAGAATTGAAAAGGTTCTTTACATTGCCCTAAAAGAGTAAGACCTGTTTCCACAATATGCATATGACAACGCTCTACTGTTCCTTTTTGTTCATGAGTGTGGGGACAAATCAGACGATGATAAAAATGTGGATAGTTTTCGGTATTCACCACCCAAATCAGTTTGAACAGATTTTATTTTTAATGAAAATTGACGTTCGATAAGAGTCTGAAATTGATGAAAAACAGAGTAAACATCAGATTTGGCAACGAGAGGATAATACCATACATATTTAGTATAAGCATATTTAGTATAAGCATCAACAAAGATAACAAAATAACGATAGCCATCTGAAGAAAAAAGGGGAGCAGGGCCCCATACATCACTAAAAATTAATTCAAGTGGAGCAGAAGTTTTGTGACCCGTAGGTCCTAAAGACAAACGCGATGATTTTCCTAAAGGACAAATTTGACATTGAAAATTAAGACGTTTGTTGTTACAAATGATCTTATTTTTCGAGATTAACAATTGAAAAATACATGAAGTAAGATGACCTAGTCGACGATGCCATAAATCGGCAGAGGCAGAAGTGCAGGGAGACCAATAGGCTTGAGGAACTGACGTGACAGAAGACTTGGTCAGGGCATAGAGACCATCTTTACTCTAACCTGAGAGAAGGACTTCATGGGTGTTGAAATCCTTGACATAAAACACACGAGGGTGAAATTCAAAATAAACATTATTATCAAGACAAAATTTCTTAACAGAGAGCAGAGGTTTCGTGATTGCAGGAACATGAAGAACATTAGATAAGGTGAAAGAAAGATGTGGTGTATATATTTTTGTATGACCAAGATGAGATATAGGAAGGCCCTTACCATCACCAACATGCAAATTATCATTACCAAGATACGGTTCTGAAGCGGTCAAGGTGGCAAGATTAGGTGTGACGTGTTGATTGGCACCGGTATCCAGAAACCAATCAATAGAACCAGTTGAGGAGAGATTGTGTTGCACTAGGTTGGCAGTAGGTTGTTGGCCATAACCTCACTGCTAGAATTGAGGGCAATGGGGAGCTGTATGGCTGAAATTCTGACACAGTTGGCAGCGTGGATTCTGCCCCCTATTGCATTGCCAAGAGCCTTGCCTATTGTCGCTGAAGGAGGAGTTTTGGAAGCTGCGGTGATCAGGTCTGGAGCCAGCAAATCGGTTGCCTCTGCTGTTGGACTGGTTGGGATGCCAACCACCGTTGAAGCGGCCGCTGCTGCGGCCAGAATTGCTAAAAGTCTGGCACTGCGCAACAAGAGCAGAAGATGGAATGTTGGGTGTGGGCAGCAGAGGAGCATGTATGGCAGCAGAAGATTTGTAAAGAAATTCATGTGTGAGGAGATGGTTGTGAAGATCTGCATATGATAAAGGCTCAGCCTTGGTAATAAGACTGGTAACTAAGTCTTTAAACTCTCCCCGAAGACCACGAAACACATATAAATTGAAATCTTCAAGCGAAACTGGCCAACCAGCAGCGGCCAATTCATCAAATAAGGCCTTTGCTTTTTGCATAAATTGAGTTACTAATTCATCACCCTGTCGAAGATCCTGAAGAGAGTTGTGAAGTTGCATAATACGAGAGTTGGAGGTGGAAGCGAGAGCTCGCTTAAGAGTGCCCCAAGCTGAATAAGAACTTTGACAGCCAATAACAAGATGCAAAACTTCCATAGATAGGGAGGAAAGAAGAGCACTTAGAATGAGTTGGTCTTGTTGTTTCCAGGTTTGAAAAAGTGGATTTACCTTAAGAGAGATACCATCATGGGAAAGAACATGTGTTGATGGAGATGTGTTGGAGCCATCAACAAAACCAAAAACTCCTTGGCCTAGGAGATAAGGTAGCATCTGCATACGCCAATATAAATAATTGGTGTTTGTTAAATTGAGGGAGATGACTTGATGAGTGTGAGAAAGGGAGATAATGCTTGCGGCAGTAGAGGCAGCAGAGGCAGCAAATGTGGGCTGCAAGAGGAGGCGTTCACCAGCCATGGCAGAGGAGAATCCAGGCGGTGACGCAGCAGAGGAGGCGCTGCAAGAGAAGAGGGTTGCATTGTCGGAGAAGAAGAAAGCTGGACTGCTGGTGCTGCATAATTTGAAGATGTATGTGGCGACTGTTCCATTGAAGAAGGGAGGCTGGGAGGCTGGGAGAAAAGTAGGTTTAATTTATTTTAGAGTTTTATGGCTCTGATACCAAGTTGAGAATAATGGAATGTGTTGGGTTGTGCCTTAGCCAACCTTCCTATTTATATAGAGGCAGCAGAACACTGCAGTAACTGTAATGATTACAACATCCTCTATTAGAATCTTATTCTGATAGATACATGAGTAACTGTAATGATTACAACATCCTATATTAGAATCCTATTCTATAACATACACTCGAGGCACATAGATCGACTTAAGACATGGACTTGTCGAGTGCGATGCCACAACATCGAGGTGGGGTCCCTTCACAACAAGATCCATTTATCTGCAAGTACGAGGTTTAGTTGAAAGATAACCTTTCAATGTAAGTTTGTTTAGTTTTCACAATGACATGTTTAATCATTTTTGAAAAAATAATTTCATTTAACGAATGTAATTTCAGGTTTACAAACATCGAGGTTACGAGAACAATAATATTGGCTTTTAAATCATTGATTAAAATTCCATTGTTTCAATGGAGCCAGGTTTTCAAACATCCTGAACAAAAATCACAAGTCGATGCATAATTTTCAAGGTTCAAGGTTTATATTAACTTAAATATTCTTTTATGTTAATTTGGACCGTTTATTGAAATTACTAAAATTTTTCTTTTATAAATTGTTACTTCAAAGAAAAATTTGAATGGGAGAGTGTTGATAATAATATTGTGAGGAGGGTTTGAGAGAATTACATTGCAATTAGGTAATATTGAATTCAGGATAATTTTTTTATTTCAAATATTAAAATTTTATTTTTCATTTACTAACAAATAATTAATTTGTACCATATAGGTTGTGTGATTTTTTATATGAGACGTTAAAAAAAGCTAAAAAATTTGCAAAACAAAGAGAGTTTTCAAGTTATAATAATGTGGCGGTTTAGAAGGATTTCAGATTACTGCACATCTTAGAGGTTGTATGGGAAAAATCCATTCAGCAAGTGGCATCCACATGTTTCATGCAATGGTCACAGTCTGGTGTAGAAAATCAAAACCAGCGTGTTCACGGTTTCGTTACCATGCACACTGACGGCTCTGTTCCGTTCCTTTTGCATGCAAAATAGATGAAAAGATTTTTTTATTAGATCCATTTTTTACTAGTTGTTTTTTATAAATATATTTAGCTGACAATATTTTTTCTCTTTCAGGCTACAGTTCCTAGATGTGAGTCAAGCTCGATGAAGCTTTTTCTTAAAACGTATGTGCAAAGTGATGACCGCAAAAAAAAATGCAGCACTTTGTGGATAACCAAGCTTAATACTCTGTGGTATGTTGGCTTTCAATCTCTTTTTTTCTAAGTTAGTATTTCCTTGAATTTAATGAATTTATTTTTTCTTTCTAATCCACATATAACTATCAGTTAAAGAAGTATACACATGGATGATCCTTTGACCTATCTGGATCTCGATCCGGATTTGTGATTGGAGGTAAGATCATCCAGTAGACTCGATAGAAGTCATACATATGAACTCTCTAATACTACAACCGAGAACTTGTGGATGACTTGTACTGCTTCAATCGTTTGGATGCTCGCAATCGATTCCAAGCACTTAAACTCAAGAGTTCGCGACAATGTTCGACCAACGAGTACAGACTCGGATGACCTATCTTAATGATAAATGTGAATGGCTTACTACTGATCATAAATAACTCCATCAATTGGTAATGGAGATGGGATCATAGATGGATGGTTCATGTACACCCTCTAATTGGCTCCATGGTCCCCATGATGACCAACCTCCTCCTTCTCCTCTAGCGCCACCTTTATTTTAAATTTATTGTATTTGAACATACAAATATTTAAATTTGTAATAAATAATTTATTTTTATATTATTTTAATTATTTTTCTGTTTCTATTAAATATATTTTTATTAATTTTTTAAAAAAATATTATTGACGGGGTTACCAACGACACAACTCTATCATTATATTCTAGACAATTGAAAAAGAATTACTACAAATACCACTATTACTAATGAGGTTATTGACGAAACTAGATCGTCGGTATATTGCAGAGAGTTGGAAAAAAAATTACTGCAAATGTTACTGCTACTATTAACTTACCTACAAAATTATAGATGGTATTTTGTTGGTAATATGTTATATTTACTGATGGATATACTGACAGATAAATAAAAACACTAATGACATTACGTACAATTTTCCTGTTAGTGATATGTTAAATTTACCGATGGAGTTACTAACAGAATAAAGCAAGTAAATTTTTTTTAGCATGCTTTGTCCGTCTGGAAATCCATCAATATATTTATTATGGATAGACTCATCCATAATCTATAAATTATTGATGAGAGTTTTTCTCATTGATTGTTTTTATTTGTGAGTCTGTTAATAATATATAGATTACTAGTGTAAATATGAATAGAAATTTCTGTGGATAAATATGTTAAATATAATAGTTGCTTAAGGTGTCTGAGATCTAACCTATGGAATTTGATTTGATCTGATTGGATCTGATTGGACCCCTTGTGTATTATCTGGCATCAATTCAGGTCGGTTGTCAGATTATCAGTTTTTGTTTTTTTTTTTTTTGGTGGTTAGAACTACCAGTTTTTCTTAGGCAAATTTTTAGGCCATTATTAAAGTTTTCTCGCCATTGACACCATTTTTCTCCTTTTGGACAGTGCATAATTTCTAGTGGTGTCATTATCAATTGTGCTTGCGTTTTCGTCTTTGAATATTTTGCTATATCTACCTTTTAGTCCCTTTGCTCTATATAAGGAAGCAGCATCGGAGGCCATTTTTCAGACAATTAGCTCTCTAAAACGAAAGGGAAACTACTTCATTGTATACTTCGAAGATGGTGCCGCATGGGTTCAGGTTCAATCCCACTGATGAAGAGCTCATCCAATTCCTAGACAGAAAAGCTTCTGGCCAAGAAATGCCACTTCATTTCATTCTCGAAACAAATGTTTACGAGCGTGAACCACAGGATCTTGAATGTGCGTAATATGCCCTATGTTTTTCTTTGTTCTACTGCATGTAGGGCTCGTGATTTCTCTTCCCTTTTCTCTGTAATAATGGTATAGTGGAAATGAATTTTTCAAGCTTTTTTGCACGTATACTATATATTTTCTAGGGTTCAAGTTTAGAGGGATAATATCATATTCCATGATCTTGTCCATCCATTGAAATTTACAGTATCAATGTTGAGTTTATGGTATTTTCTACCTTACTATGATATCTGACAGCATAAGTCAGATCTCTATAACAAAATTGTTACATGCAGGGAATCAAACCGCTCCTTTAAGCAATGGTGAGAGATACTACTATTGTACGAGGGAGACAAACTATTCGAGGGAAGTACTCGGTCGAGGATGGTGGAAAGCTACGAGCCATGTCAAGAAAATACATGCTAATAATGATGATCAACTTCTTGTTGGGAACAAGAGGCCTTTAACATTCCATAGGTTCAAGGACAATGAAAGAAATCGCAATAATGCCGTCAAGACTAACTGGATTATGCATGAATACAGCCTTGAATCAAGAACCACGGTACTGGTTTTAATATTTTTGCGTGCACTGTTCTAAGTTAATTCGTCTTAATTAATTATATGCATCTTCTTATGTTTGTTTCATTTGTACTACGTACTTCCATTTTGTTAGGACTGGAGGCTTTGCAAGATTAAGCACAAGGGGAAACCAAGCGTGCAAGAAGAGATGGAGAGTATGAGGAAACAATATTCATCGAGGAATGATTTCGAAGCCGGAAGTTCGACCATTTTTGTCGGTGGGCAACAGCAGCAGGAACAGACCTCATCACGGCCAACAAATTATGAAGGATATGATCATGAATCCTATTATCAATGGAACAATATGCAGCAGTCACCACCGTCTCCATATGATCCTTATCTACCGGCGCCACCGAGTACTAGTAGTGGTCACTATTATGTGGAGCAGCAAGAGAAGTTAGAGTCCAGTGATGAGCACCCATTTCCTAGTCTTTGGTCTTGGACGAACTAGGATTTTGTTGCATCTAAATCCAGGTTGCTATGAATGTAAGAAAAAATTGCTTGTGCATGTTTTTGTACAGGGAAGGATGTCTCGTTGCCTTTCTGTTACTGTAGTCATTATTGCTATGTTGGAAATAAATACGATTGTTCAGTACTTGTTTATCGCCTCATTTACGACGTTGTTCTTCTTTCTTGGTGCTAAAAATTGGAGCTATACCGATTAGCTACCCTTCATACATACTAAAATACATTGATGCTACTATTTTTGGTAAAATTGGGGAATATCTTCGGATATATATCAACAGAAACTAAATACACATTTGTTCAAACAAGAATCAACATCTATTCATTTTTTTATTTGATATTTTTTTTGAAACCTGCAACAATAATGATGGATATTATACAAGAAAAATACACAAATTCAATGTTGTTCAGCAATATTGCATCTATATTCACAAGAATCATGAATTTTATTTCATTACATGTCAAATTAGAGTTAAATAATGTGTATTTATAGTAAATCCCGGTCATTCTAGGGATATCAATAATTTTTAATAATATCTAATTATCATACCACGGGGGTGTTGGCCCTCAACCTATCAATCATTTCGCTGCCCTTGTATTAATGTAACATTGTTTATAAGCTACAAACTACAATGATATATCATTTATAGATATTCTTGGATCTACACCAATTGAATTTTCATAAAAGTTATTGACAAAAAAAAAATTTTAATAGTGAATTATAGGTCACACTGTACTTAGGAACCGTTTGGCCAAAAAATTCAAAAAACATTTTGCTAAAATTTAATACGGTTTATACTTTTTGGATCGTTTTAATATGCTGATGTCAAAAATAATTTTTAAAAAATAAAAAAAAAATCATTGACATGCATTTCGGCACGAAAAGTTATTTGAAAAGCAACCATTACCATATTGCGAAATATATTCTTAGCTAGGTTGTGTGTTTGTAATACTTGTAAACGTACATCAAAAAATATACTTTTCTTGATACACCTAGTTGCATTAGTTCCAATCCTTTTTATTTTTATAAAAAGAAATATACTTTTCTTTTAAGTTTTTGACGTACAGTACAGTACATTCGTATTGTGAATTATCATACATCAAGACTTTAAGTATAAATATGTACAGATAGATCAATTGAATCCATAGAGTGAAGGAGGATTTGAATGTTCATATTAACAGATTTAAATATCGTAACTCTCATCCTCTTCAAGAAGTAAAATTCAGATTCAGCTCTAATTCGCATTATTGAATTTTGTAGGGTCAAAACACACGCAAATGAGTAATATTCCTACACATAACTATCAATCCAACATCGTCCACTTACTTGCTGCTTAGCTACATGTGGAATGAATGCCAACAGTGTTGTATATATGTACAGTGGAAAATGTGAAGAATGCATCCTTCCGTTCATACTAATTTAGCTCTAGCTAGGAGTCAAAGGTACGTATTTTTTTTGTGAGATTTCAATGTGTGAAAAGGAAACAAGAGCAAGCACCCATGCATGGAATATGGAAATGAATGTGAGTGACTATCCACAAATCATCCGCAAAGGTACGGCTTGTATTGTCAAATACTAGCAATATTAGCTAATAATTCGTGTTCCTATCCAACTGGTAGCCAACAAGCATCCTTTCCTATCCAACTGGCCCTCTCACACGCCAAGGTAGGAAACATCCCAACACATGAGGAAAAGGAGGGTGGTTTTACTTTTCCTTAGTTCCAGATCATTGAAAAGACCCCATTGATGTTGATTGGAACAAGGAATAGGAACAGTCGGTCATCATGGAATAAGAACAGTGCTAGTGTAGGGAAAAATATTAATTATATTTTGAGATATATAAATATAATTTAAATTATTAAATTAAAATGATTTCTTAAATATAAGAAAGTCTTGATATTAAATGGTCACAAGTTTAAAATTTTACAATTCTTATTTATTTAATAAAAATTAAACACAAGATAGCGTTAAAACTTTATCTAACAACTTCAATTATTAAGTTAAAAATGATTCTTTAACAAATTAAGAATTTTAGTTTATGTAGAGTTTGATACAAAGCTTGAAGGTTTCTTTATAGAAGATGTAACAGGGTTGGTGTAAGTAAAATGAACCCTCAATGCTCCTCCATTCACCCTGGTGGCTTCAGAGAAAAGCCATTGTGGTGCTTTAAATGGCCTCGTGAGTAGAGGTCATGTCGAGCTTTTATCTAGGTTGTCAATTTTGTTCTGTTTCACTTGGAATGACTGAAACATTCCATATCAATTCAAAAAACAGAGCAAAACGAAATAAATTTTATCTCATTTTAAATCTCGATCTGTTCCGGATTTTTCGCTTACATTCCGCCCGGAACATTCCGGTTTTATTCCATATGTTCCATTTCGCTCTTAAAAAGTCATTGAATCAAATTGAACCTTGTTTAATTTAATTAATTAAACCACTCGATTATAAAAAGCTCTTTTTCATTACTATTTTCAATAACAATGATATTAATAATAATATTAAAAATTATTATTACTATTTTCATTAACGATGATATTAATTTTTTAAAATTAGATTTATCACTAATATATATGGTTTATATTCATGTTGTTTTTTTTTTCATGTTTATACTTTATAGGAATTTGAGCAAAATAAGGGATGCTTTAGATTCCATTAGTCTTGATAACATTGACCTAACTTTATATTTAAAATATTTTTATTAAAACATTTTACTTTCATAATATTTTGATATTTTGTTTAAGTTGAATTATTTTAAGTTAAAGATCTATTTAATCTTGACTATTTAGAAATATTTTAAATTTTAAAATTATATTTGTTTGGCATTGTATTTGTATTGCATAATTTATAATTAATTTATCTTGAATTTGAATTATGTTTGTTGAATATATATATATGAATAGTACAATCCCAAAACGACACGCTAAAAACCCTATGAAACTAAAATATTTCATTTTAATTAAAAAAAAATAAAATTAACAACCTTAGTTTTAATAGCATAGGCGAGGTAGGAATTGAGTTACATCTTAGCTGCTTAGCTTCTCGTGGAGGAGAACTATTTTTGGGGTTCGTTTAATTGCCAATATTCTTCTGTCTTTCAGCACAGTACACAGAATTTTATTAGTTCAAGGAAGGACACCATGGATTTCAACCACTGTTTACAGCAACGAATAAAATACAAAGAGGGACTGCACAAACAGCTTGCAGTACTTTGGGGAGTATGGTTAATAGTATGGTAGTGGTTGTTTTTTAAATAATTTTTTATATTGAAATGCATGCTAATAATTTTTTTATTTTTAAAAAAATTATTTTTGATATCAGCACATCAAAACAATTCAAAACATATAAATTGTATTATATTTTCATAAAAAAAATTAAATTTTTAGAAACCGCGTTCGCAAACGGTTTCTTATGAACCAAGAGGCGCGGAGGGAACAGCAGTTCATAGGAAAACAAAATCGGCAACAACTAAGTTTTTTATTCAGCAGCAAGCAAGATTGATACAGTCAATGCAATACCAAAAGGGGACATCCTTCATGAAAGACAAGACCATGCTATCCAACGGGCACGTGTAGGGCCACGGCTCATGCAAATGCATGCATTTTCCAAGCCTGTTGGATGACTGAGGTTCCTGTCATTCGCAAGTGATCATGAAATTAATCCTCGGTTGGACACGCATCTGCTACGTCCATGGCTACTGAATTCATTGAAGAACAGCTTGCCTTAAAGTCCTTTGTATCTATGGGGCCAAGTAAACGACGTAACAAAAAATTCAGACTAAAAACAATTAACAAGCTGAAAAAGGCCCACATGAGAAGCAGAAAACTTTGAAAAAGAAAAATTGGGTTTTGCTGTGTGAGTTAAAACAAAAGGGCATTTAATGACTAAGAAATTAGTGGTGAATTATTAAACAAAATTCTAAAGGAGACAAATTTTCCATACACAACGAAATTATCTTTTTACCCTTCACAATTTAAATCTTTTCAAAGGTAATATGGTTTTATTTTTGCTATTACAAGATTGAATATGAGTGGAGAATTCTTTTAATCTTTTATTTGCTTAGCATAATGTCTAAATTACCTTTAAAAGTTGAATTTTCTTAACTGCATGAACATATTGGCTTCTTTTTTTATTTAGCATAGTATATTTACTAAATATCTTTTGAATAGAAAAATCTATAGCAATGATTGAAGGGCTTTTTGGTTTTTTTGTTATGTTTTTTTTTTTTTTTTTTTGTTAATATTGTGTGGGGTTAGGGATGCTCATGTATTTGTATAAATTAAATTAATTTAAAAATAAAAAAATTATTAGTACATGTAACCACGTGACTGGATGTGAAAGGCATCCGTATTTTTTGAACGACGAGTACGACTTTTACCAGATGCCAAAATATGCTTACTGTTGACTCTTTCAAAGAATAACGTTGAGGTTTGGTGGTGGTTGAATTCTCCCTTTCTTTCACTATCTTCCCCTTGCAACGCACGCTAGTCTAGCCAAAATTAAAGAGAAGTCCTGGTTTCATGAAATTAATGGTGCATCCTTGGTATTTCCCCATCGTTCTGCGTACGTTTTGTTTTTGAAAGCAACTGTCTGTTGCAATCCCTGTACTGCTGCTTATAATTATTATGATATAATTTTTCTAGCTCGTAATGTTGCTCTTAAATATAAATTCTTTACTTTAAACATCATTTTAATATCATACTTTATCCATCCATTCTTGTTTTTCCAAAGTAAGATTACGTTGCATGTTTGCCCAAACAGAAAGGAATGTCTATCAGCACATCAAAATAATTTAATATAAAAAAAAAATATTAAATTAAAATAAAGAAAAAATAAAAAAAATTTAATTTTTTTTAAAATAAATTTAAAACACAAAAAAAAAAACAGGTCTTAAGACTTCTTGAAATCATTGTAATCTGGTAGGGTGGGCAACTTTTAGGCATCAAAAGGCTTTCAATGCAAGATTGTATAATAATACCCTTTTTTTTTCTTGCTTTTAAATGGATGCATGGCATTCATTTGGTGCCTGCAAAGAGCCTGTTTCCTGGTGAGCCATTTTTACATAATCATGATGACAAATAATTTCCTTGTTAAATCCAGTATTTTGTTTATATATTAAGTTTCTGTTGTCAGCTATCAAGTGGGGAAACCGTCAACTGAAGACAGATCCTTGTTCTTCTACCGTTTAATTGAGGCTGCCTTATCAGTTGTGGTGGACCAAAGAAATCACAAGGATCTGCACCCCTTCCTGAACTTCTCGAGGCACAAAAAGTGGCGAGTGGCCCAAAGGCCTCAGAGTTAAAAGCCAAGATAGAAGCTGAGCAGCATGCTCTACGCCGAATGCGCATGTGCCTCAGAGATATTTGCAACCGGTAAGACCATAGTCCCAGTCTTATGAGAAGATTGGTATATAATGTTGACATCACACTTGTGGTTTTACCCCAAACCACATCTTACCTCAAAACGATGTGATTTTACTGCCTCGATGCAACAAGAAATTTTTATTGAAATGGTCTAAACAAAACACGGATATGGTAGAGCGTGGTAAAATGATTTGAACAAATCACATCTAATTTTTATTGAATAGAATCAAATTTCAAAATAAATGAAGAGGATGGGAGAGTCAAGTATGTGGTTACAAACCAAAGAGAGATGGGAGGAGCTAGATGAGAGATAAAGTGAACGTTTTAGATCCAAAAGAGAATGAAATCAATGAAAAGTGGCCTGGGTGAGGGATAAGGTCAAGAAAGAGCGAGTAGACTGTATGTTTCTGTGCACTCGCATGTGAGAGAGAGGAGGGGGGTTTCCTAGCAAGGTCTGGTATGTTGTCTGCATTTGAAATTACATCACCCTATGATCATCCCACTCAATTGGTTGTTACGACACATATTTCTTGTTACATGCAAGCTGGTTGTCTTTGTCCAGTATTTGTGCTTCCTTTCACTGTTTATGTAGAATTTCAAATGACTAAAAGAAAAGTTTGTAGAAGAGTTTTGGCAGAGAAGATGAGAAGAGAATTTTGTATTTCTTTTTCTTGCTATTCCAGTAGTGCAGAACTCTGCTTTTATACACATTACATGTAATTAATAACAGAATTCTAGATTTTAGGAATTAATTCATCTCAACCATTCATTAGTTGAGGGCTACGATTAATTCTTACACATGTAAAAAACGGTTTGTAACAGAAAAAACAGTTATAACAGCTATAACTACTTTAACTGTTTTTTAACTGCTGTAACTGCTTTGTAACAGAATCTTCTTCTTTCATCCATTCTTCATTCTTCTCGTTATAACCACAGGATTTACTTCTGAAGCTTTAACAACAAGTAATCAGCTTAACTTCCAACAGCCTCTCTTAAGCTGCTTACTGGTTTAACTCCAAGATTCAATCTTAATTGCTTGAATTTGTCTTTAGGCAATGCTTTTGTGAAGATGTCTGCAAGTTGTTCTTCACTTCTGCAAAATTTCATATTTATTACTCCCTCTTACAGAGCCTCTTTTATGAAATGATACTTCATGTTTATGTGTCTAGTTCTTTGATGAAAGACGGGATTTTTAGCCATTGAAATTGCTGACATGTTATCACAGAACAAAGTTGTGGCTTCGTCTTGCATTTCACCAAAATCATCATGAACAAATCTTAACCAAATTGCCTGAGCTGTTGCTTCAGATGCTGAGACATACTTAGCTTCTGTAGTTGATAATGCCACTGTGTTCTGTTTCACAGAAGCCCAAGAGAATGCTCTACTTCCAAAATTGAATGCATAATCAGAGGTGCTCCTACTGTCATCTTCACTTCCTGTCCAATCTGCATCACAAAATCCAATAAGAGTTGTTGATTGATCCCTTACGTATTCAATCTCATAGCTGAGAGTTCCTTGCACATATCTTAGGACTCTCTTTACAGCTCCTATGTGAATTTTGGTAGGTCTAGTCATGAACCGGGACAATAAGCTTGCAGCATACATCAGATCAGGTCTTGTTGCTGTCAAATATAGTAAACTTTCTACTATTTTTCTATAAAGTCCTTCGTCAGCCAACTCACTCCCATCCACCTTCTTCAGTTTCTCACCAGTGGTCAAAGGAATAGAGACTGGTTTGCAGTCCTCAAGCCCAAACTTCCTAAGCAAGAACTTTGCATACTTGCTTTGATGGATGAATACTCTTTGATCAATTTGCAGTATTTCCATGCCCAGAAAATGATGAAGTCCAAGATCAGACATCTCATATCTCTCATCATTTCTCTTTTGAATTCACTAAGCATCCTTTCACTCTTTCTCTCCTTCTCATATTCTCTGCCAGTATATATAATGTCATCTACATAAATTGAAACAATGATTAAGTTACCTTCTCGATCAGACCTTGTATACAAAGTAGCTTCACTTGTGCTCCTTTTGAATTTGCACATAGAGAAGTATGCATCAATTTCACTGTACCAGGCCCTCGATGCCTGCTTTAGTCCATATAAGGCCTTTCTTAGTTTGTAAACTTTGTGTCTTGCATTCTTTACTTCAAACCCTTCAGGCTGCTCAACATACACTTCTTCTTTAAGCACACCATTTAGGAATGTTGACTTGACATCCAATTGAAACAACTTCCACCCTTTTTGTGCTGCAAGTGCAATCAGAGTTTGAATTATGTCTAACCTTGCTATTGGTGCAAAGGTTTCATTGTAATCAATTCCAGATTTTTGTGCATATCCCTTTGCTACAAGTCGAGCCTTGTGTTTTTGTATTGTTCCATCAAGATGTAGTTTGGTTTTGTACACCCATTTCACTCCTATAACAGGTTTATCAATCTGTCTCTCCACCAATTCCCAAGTATTGTTCTTCTCTATCACTTCCAACTCTTCCTTCATAGCCTCCTGCCAGGCTTTATCTCCAAAGGCTTCTTGATAGTTCTCAGGTTCTATGATGCACATGTGACACCTTGCATATATGTCTTCCAAGGTCTTCAATTTTACTAGAGTAAAGCTAGGTGAAGATTGTTGACTTTTATCACTGTCAATGTTCTCAACTAACTCTCCAACTGTAGAATTTTGATTGCAATGTTCAACATTATCAAGTTGGACTGCAGTAAAGTGTTCTTCAGAGTTTTCACCTTCAACTTCACCTCCTTCAAGATTGAGAGATAAGTAGCTTTGGTTCATCAGATTTCTTTTCCAATTCCATGCTCTATCTTCATTGAAAATCACACTCCTTGAGAGAACAATCTTCTCAGATTTCAGGTCATATATTCTATACCCCTTCTCACAACTACCATATCCAACAAACACTCTTTTTCCTGCTTTGTTATCCCATTTCTGCCTTAGTGATGATGGGATATGAGTGTAGCATAAGCAACCGAAGACTTTTAGATGTTTGACTCTTGGCTTTCTACCCGTGAAGGCTTCAAATGGAGTCTTTTCGATAACTGATGTTGTATAACATCTGTTTTGAATATACACAGCAGTATTCACAGCTTCTGCCCAGAAGATTACTAGCATTTCTTTCTCTATCAGCATGGACCTTGCCATTTCACAAATTGTTCTGTTTCTCCTCTCTGCAACTCCATTCTATTGAGGAGAGTATACAATTGTCAGCTGCCTCTCCATTCCTTGTTTTACACAGAATTCTTCAAACTCATCCAAAGTGTTGCTTCTGGCAGACTTGGCATTGTGGCTTTACACTCGCTTGACTACTTCCCCAAGCAGTGTTATTCCAGCTTGAATTATTGTACTTGGTTCCATTTCTGTTTGGAAATGGATTTGGTCCTCTCTTGTCTTGTGATTGCCATCTTTGAGGAGGTCTGCCTTGGAAACCCTTGTGTGAGTTGTAGGCTTGATTGTTTCCAATCTTTAAACTGCTAAAGGCTTTCTCTGTTCCTGTTAGCTTATCCCTTTCATCATGTAGATCCTCCCTCTTATCATAAACTTTAATAGAAGCAATGACTTCTTCTACTCTTAGAACATCAAGATCTCGTGTCTCCTCAATGATTGACACAATGGACTTATATCTTCTACTTAGACTCATTAGCAGTTTCTGCACAATTCTGTTTTCTGATACATCTTCTCCTAATGATTCCAGGTTATTCACAATTGCAAAGAATTTAGCTAGATATCCATCTAAGCTTTCACTTTCTGCCATTCTCAGGTATTCAAAGTCAGCTCTCACTGCTTGAAGTTTTACAGCTCTAACCTTTTTATCTCCTCTGAATTCTCTACTCAAGATGTCCCAAGCTCCTTTTACAGTCTTCTCATTTCTTATATGTGGGAAAAGGTCGTCTGTTAATGTTGCTTGTATGAGGCTTAATGCTTTTGCATTCTTGATTTTATCTTCTCTGGATGTAGTGAATGTTTGCAATGTGATTTGCTCAGCTTCACTCTCTTCATCGCCTGATCCACTTGGAACCTTAGGTGATTGATGAGATTGCACTCCAACTTCTATTACATCCCATAGATCGAATGCTATGAGGATTGTCTCCATCTTTACAGCCCAAAAATCATAATTTGTGCCATTGAACTGTGGAGTTCTTAAATCTCCTCCAGTAGAGCTTGATCCTACCATTTTGAGTAATTAACAGTTTTAATCAATCTATTTTTCACAGTTTACACCCCTCTTAGGAATCAGTTTGTGTGTTCTAATACCATGTAGAATTTCATATGACTAAAAGAAAAGTTTGTAGAAGAGTTTTGGCAGAGAAGATTAGAAGAGAATTCTGTATTTCTTTTTCTTGCTATTCCATTACTGCAGAACTCTGCTTTTATACACATTACATGTAATTAATAACAGAATTCTAGATTTTAGGAATCAATTCATCTCAACCATTCATTAGTTGAGGGCTACGATTCTTACACATGTAAAAAACGGTTTGTAACAGAAAAAACAGTTATAACAGCTATAACTACTTTAACTTTTTTTTAACTGCTTTGTAACAGAATCTTCTTCTTTCATCCATTCTTCATTCTTCTCATTATAATCACAGGATTTACTTCTGAAGCTTTAACAACAAGTAATCAGCTTAACTTCCAACAGTTTACACTTAACATTATATCTTCTTTGCTGCAAGATGTTGTATGACAAACGATTTAGTGCCTTCCATTATCCTGTCACTGACGAGGATGCTCCAAACTATCGCTCTATAATCCAGAACCCTATGGACATGGCTACCATGCTGCAGCGTGTTGACTCTGGTCAATATATCACATGCTCAGGATTCCTGCAAGACATTGATCTCATTGTGACCAATGCAAAGGTGTGTTTTGTTCCTAGCTTCATTTAATTATATTTCTAGGTTCTCCTTTCTTTGAATAATTGAGCACCACTACAACTTTGGTCAGTGCATCTATTTCATGCTTAAATTTGGCGTGCATGTTTCTACTATAGGTGTACAATGGAGATGATTACAATGGAGCTAGGATTGTCAGTAGAGGATATGAGCTTCGGGATGCAGTAAGTTTCCAAGCCTTTTGGTTTTCCATGATTTTTCCTCTCATTTTGTCCCATCACCTGAAGCATCATTTGATGAATCCCTTTTCATAATATTTTACAGGTGCATGGAATGTTGTCACAGATGCATCCTGCGCTTGTCACATACTGTGACAAGATTGCTGCTCAAGGGGGTCCTGTACAAATACCAGATGATTTAGGGGGATCTATTTTCCCTTCAATCCCAGTTGTGCAGCTTGGAACAGTTACTAGAACAAGTGCCAGGCTACGCAATGTCCAGCCTGATGTTAATCTGGATCAAAGCTACAAGGCCTTGAAAAGGCAGAAGAAAAATGCTGATGCTACCCATGCTGGTGTGTTCATTGGTGATGCTATATGCTTTGTCCTTCTGATGTTGCTTTTTGTTTTTCCCACCTATCTGAATGATGTCTTGAAACATGTAAAGTTGCAAGACACATTTTACATGTTGAATTTTGGTGCGGATACTGATGTAACAGATCAGTAGCAAGTAAAACTAATCTCAGCCACCGACTTCTTGTATAATAGACATGACCTGTTTGTAGTTCATGTTTTCAAATTTCCTTTCCTTGTTAGAAAAACCTCTCGTAAATATTGACAACTAAATCCTGAAGCCAGAAATCTGAATTTTTCTATTCAATATATGAATTTGATCTCACAGCCCGTATTCCAAACTAGCATTCTCTTCAGCTTGTGCCCTTTATCTGAAGTTTTTAGCTCCTAATTGTCCTAGATTTGTTATATTTAATGTTATTCTTTGACTGAACTCTTTAATTTGCCATATGATCGCTCTTCGGACACAACTCTCTGATCATTTTATACTTTCATGAAAAACAGCTTCAACAGCAGAAGATAAATCACGGCATCAGGATTCAGTACAGGCAAAGCCGCCAGAGGAAGCCAGAGGAATCCAGACAGACCCGAGTCCTCTTCAGCCGATGACAGTCGACATGAAACTTCAGGAGGAGAAGCTTCTGGTCATACCGAAGGGAGTGGATCCCAAGATGTTACAATGTCAGACGCCGAAGTATCAAGCCACGTGGATCACATCAAGCGGCTTTTCGCGGAGCGCACTGAAAATTATGGCATTCCACTGCTTGAAAGGCTCTACACTCGTATAATGAAGGGAATCTTCGAAACCAAGGGCAAAGGAGTCGAAGATGATGTCCCCAGATACTCAATTTTGAGGTTTTTGGTGAAATTTGCAGAGAACACTGCAAACTTCTGAACTCGATACCTTTTTCCCTTAAAACAGAGGATAAAAAAAATGAAATTTGAATACCTTTTTTCCCTTAAATATATTTATATGCAAACAAACTTATTTATAAAAAAAATATTTTTGCTCATAATCTTTTTAAGATTCGAAATTTGAATAATATTGTGAAGAATATATTTACATGGTAATTGAGTTAAATTTTTAAAGGTTACTTCACCACAACATCAAGATTAGGTTCCAATAGCTTTGCCCACACTATGTAATTATGTGAGGATCTTGATTTCATTTCTTTCCCATAAATTTTAGAATATTCCAGGAGTAACTACTAATATTTATTTAATAAAAAGATAAACATAAAAAAAAAAGAGAGAGAGAGAGAGAGAGAGAGAAACATGAAAATAAGAGAGAAACACAAGAGAAAAAAAATAAAAATAAAAATAAAAATAAAATATTTTTGAGTTTAGATATAAATATTTTCATAATTTTTTTATAAGTTTGGATATGATTTTCTCTTTTATTATCTAGTTTTATTTTTAAAGTGGATCCATAAAATAAGTATTGGTGATGATTGTTAAATTTCTTTAAAATTTTCCCTTGATGTTTATGTTCTCACTTCATCTCTCTTATATATGTAAGTGGGTTGCCTTTTGTAATTCTCTTTAAGACATCGTTTATTTTTACAGTAAAAAAAATAGTTTTTAAAAAATTTTAAATTGTTTTTCTTTAAATTAGTTTTTTAAACGTTTCTAAATCATTTTGATATATTGATATTAAAAATAAATTTTAAAAATAAAAAAATATTTTTTTAAAGCATTTCTAAATGAAAAACACTTTGAAAAGAAACTGCTATTACAATATCAAACACTATTTAAGAGTGACTTCATTTTTTGTGCTTTTCCCTTAGGATAATTATTAATGATCAAAATATAAAAATGACAAGGTACTAAAGGGAAATATTTCTTTCAAAATTAGGATTGTTGTAAGTTATCAAGATTACAAATGAAAATATATGTTCAAAATTAAAAAAAAAAATTGTAACTTGCAAAAGCCATGATTGGATTGAAATTTGAATTAAGGTCTACTTTCTTTGACTCTATTTGACCTTTAACTTAAAATAATATTGGTTACTTACAAGTTTTTATGCATATATTAATCAAATCCAAACCTTAATAATGTCTTTAAGTTCAATTGTTATGATTTTTATTTTATGAAACTTCTAAATACAAAATGGCTTAAATCTTGTCAAAGATTCAACATCTTTCACAAGAATTAATGTTGATCGAAATTCTCACTAGAACTTCTACCAAATATTTTATACAATCCAGGTGCGTATGCAAATATGCCTATAAAAGAAGAGATCGTAGAACAAAAGGGAAAGGAAAAACATAAGAGAAAATAGAGAGAAACAAATAGGAAGAAAAGAAGAAGAGAGAGAAAGAAAAAAACTTAGGCTAAGGGGCAAGGGTCTTATTTAGAAAGCTTTTGAAGCTTTAACACTTGTCTAGGGAAATCTGGATATAAGAAGAAAGGCAGACAACACCAAGAACTAATCCAGATTTAGATTTTTAAGCTAAAAAGGTGTATACATTCAAACTTTAAAGGTGGAGTCCATTAGGCTTGTTGGATCATTCTTTTGTGTTCAATACTAAGTCTTGAATGCCTTAATATGCTCTTGATTTCTTTTTTCCTGCCATTTTATTGCATGAAACCTTGGCTTAAGGGATGCTAAAGGTGGCAGCAAAAAGGCAAGAACACTTTCTGTTAATGAAAAGATAGCCCCTTATTTTAGGTAGTTGGTCTGACCATTTAAAATGAAAGTGGTTAGATTTTGAAGCACATTCTACTAGAAATTGATTGTTGTTTTGAGTTGGTAGCTTTTAGGATTGAAAATCAATGCACTTTTTTGAGTTTTTATATTGTTTTGTTGTTTTTTCTTTACCATAATCATGTTCCTTACCAATAATAGGGTTTATAGGGATAAAAAGGACACATATTAGAGGTCAAGATAGGCTTTTCTAGGTACATTTCACATCTATGTTTTTTGGGCAACCTGTTTCTAGGCTTAAAGTAGATTCATCCATTGAATCTTTCTTTGGTGCTAGTTTCAAGGCTTGATTGGCTTAGTTTCTGGTTCAGGTAGGTCTGTCCATCATCTTTGATAAGTAATCTAGTCGTTTCTCACATCAATAACAAGTTTTAATTGATTTAAATTTTAGAGTTTTGGTTTTAAACTGAAACCCCTTTATACCAAAATCATGCAATTTTATTGATCATTAAAAAAATGAACCTTTGATTCTTGATATATAGTGGATTATGAACAAAAACATCCCCTCCTTTACTCGAAGTCTACTCTAGATTGAGAACCATGTTTTGTGAGAAGAAGAAGAACATTCATCTGTTTTGTTTAATCTTTTCTATTTTATCCATTTTTTATTGAAAAAATTTTGAGTTTTTGTGTTTTTTCCACTTTTGATCTTTTTTGTTTTTGTTTTTTTTTCTTTTCTTCGATTTGTTTCTAAGTTGATTTGGGCGGGTCAACCCTAATCAAGTTAGCCCGATTGTTTCAACCCGGTTGAGTCTACCTGAAAACCGAAATAATAGAAAAACAAAAACATATAATAATAATATAAAAAAATCAACTTTTGCTTTGGTTTTGTTTAGTTTTTTTCTTGTTTTTTGGTTTTTAGGATGTGTTTTTCTTTTAATTTCATTTTAAACCTCTCTTTTTATTATTATTTTCAAGAAAACTACAAATAAAAAATGTTTTTTATGTGTTGCATACTGTCAAATCTCTAAAAAAAATATAACAAAAAATTATATTGTTTAGTATTTCCATACGAAAACAAAAAAAAAAATGTGTTTTGGCATGCATTTTAGGATTTAATAATCAATTTATTAAATCCATGAGAATTTAACCAATATTTCAATAAATCAACCTTTTTTAAATTCATGAGAATTAATAGTTAAAAATCCTGGTATAGAAGGTTGGACCTACAAGTGAGGTTGATATTTAAAATGTTAGGAGCTGACTAAAAAATTCTTAGAGTTGTCCTAAATATTCATCAATTTTAATTGAGAGTATTTTTTACTGTAATATACAAATTACAAAGAACTTTTTTTTAAAAAAAAAATTATTTGAACACATGAGTCCATAATAAATTCTTAAACACTGGATTTATTTATATAAGTAAATCTCAAATCCTAAACCATAGATAGATCACCGATCAGAAAGTCATCAAAATATCTAAACCACATCAAACCACAAAGCAGCTTGCCTCAAATAATTAGGGTGTGCTAGGGGTGCTAATATTTTTCTTAGTCACAACTAATTTCTTACATTTGAATCTTTGATAAGACCAGTATACCTGAATTGTGTAGGGATCCTAAACCAAACAACTAGATAATAATTTTAACAACCTTTAACACCACGCGACGACGTATAACAAAATAACAATTGTCGCATGTGTGCAAAAGATGAGCTGTTTTGTGAAAGAAAATACAAGATAAATATTCCACCCCAAACATGGAAAATGAGAGAAGCATGTTTTCTGGATAGAGAAAAATGAATGGAAAATATTCTTTTAGATGTTCTTAAGATAAATTTTTGTGATAGATCATTTCTTTTTCTTCTTTTTTCAATTATAAAAAATGTTCTTTAAACACTTTTTCTTTTTCTTATAAAATCAGAGTAATTTCTTATTACTGAATACACCTTGAGTTTTGTTTTTTTATATAAATCATACTTTTCGATTTTTGTTTTATTATTTCTATATGAGCATAATATCCAAGAAAAAATAACAATTATATCTTCCTATCCTTTCCGATTCATGTAATGGATAAAAAACAGGATGATTTTTCTAATGCCGGAAAAAAAAAAAAAAAGATTTTTATTATTTTATATGCACCAGGTATTTTACTAGACGAAGAAGGTGCCACGCGGGACATTGAAGATCAAATTGCTAAGTGTGACAAAGATATTGAGACAATTTTGAAGGGTATTTTTCTTGTTTTTTTGAGTCGCTGCATTTTCTATTTTTAAACTTGTCTCCTATTTTAGCAGCATGTTTATTATATATATATATATATATATATATATATATATATATATATAATTGTTGACAATAAAATAAATAATTTTAAGACTTAATATCATAATTTTGAATCTCCGAAAAAATACTTGGTTTTTAATTAAATAAAATAATAGTTTGAATACCCTTTCTTCTTCTGCCTCTCTGAGTAGTTTGAAGTTGAAGATATTAAATAAACATCTTGGAAACTATGAAAAAATATTCAAGAATATTGTCAATCAGAAAGAGACTAATTTATACCAGCGATGCTTTTGCTGAAATTCAAACCCAATTCTTGATGTGTCTGCTTCAGAAAAGACCCCACCTAGTCCTCCCTGTAAAAGAATGCCACATTGGATTTGCCACATGCCATAATAATACCATGGAGCTTGACAGCTTGTGAGGTCAAATAAACTTATGGAAACTGTACTCTGGGAGAGGGGGGGGGGGGGGGGGGTAGAGAGAGAGACTACTTTCACTCTAATTTTTTTGCATTGACAAGAAAATCCCGACTTTACATCTGCTACCTGAAAGATTTCTTTTTTTGGGTTCAAATTTCATTTTTCTTTTATCCTCTGTTTTAAGGGAAAAAGGTATCGAGTTCAGAAGTTTGCAGTGTTCTCTGCAAATTTCACCAAAAACCTCAAAATTGAGTATCTGGGGCCATCATCTTCGACTCCTTTGTCCTTGGTTTCGAAGATTCCCTTCATTATACGAGTGTAGAGCCTTTCAAGCAGTGGAATGCCATAATTTTCAGTGCGCTCCACGAAAAGCCGCTTGATGTGATCCACGTGGCTTGATACTTCGGCTTCTGACATTGTAACATCTTGGGATCCACTCCCTTCGGTATGACCAGAAGCTTCTCCTCCTGAAGTTTCATGTCGACTGTCATCGGCTGAAGAGGACTCGGGTCTGTCTGGATTCATATCATCTGCCCCGGCTTCCTCCGGCGGCTTTTCCTGTACTGAATCCTGATGCCGTGATTTATCTTCTGCTGTTGAAGCTGTTTTTCATGAAAAGTATAAAATGATCAGAGAGTTGTGTCCGAAGAGCGATCATATGGCAAATTAAAGAGTTCAGTCAAAGAATAACATTAAATATAACAAATCTAGGACAATTACGAGCTAGAAACTTCAGATAAAGGGCACAAGCAGAAGAGAATGCTAGTTTGGAATACGGGCTGTGAGATACAATTCATATATTGAATAGAAAAATTCAGATTTCTGGCTTCAGGATTTAGTTGTCAATATTTACGAGAGGTTTTTCTAACAAGGAAAGGAAATTTGAAAACATGAACTACAAACAGGTCATGTCTATTACACAAGAAGTCGGTGGCTGAGATTAGTTTTACTTGCTACTGATCTATTACATCAGTGTCCGCACCAAAATTCAACATGTAAAATGTGTCTTGCAACTTGACATGTTTCAAGACATCATTCAGATAGGTGGGAAAAACAAACAGCAATATCAGAAGGACAAAGAATATAGCATTACCATTGAACATACCAGCATGGGTAGCATCAGCATTTTTCTTCTGCCTTTTCAAGGCCTCGTAGCTTTGATCCAGATTAACATCAGGCTGGACATTGCGTAGCCTGGCACTTGTTCTAGTAACTGTTCCAAGCTGCACAACTGGGATTGAAGGGAAAATAGATCCCCCTAAATCATCTGGTATTTGTACAGGACCCCCTTGAGCAGCAATCTTGTCACAGTATGTGACAAGCGCAGGATCCATCTGTGACAACATTCCATGCACCTGTAAAATATTATGAAAAGGGATTCATCAAATGATGCTTCAGGTGATGGGACAAAATGAGAGGAAAAATCATGGAAAACCAAAAGGCTTGGAAACTTACTGCATCCCGAAGCTCATATCCTCTACTGACAATCCTAGCTCCATTGTAATCATCTCCATTGTACACCTATAGTAGAAACATGCACGCCAAATTTAAGCATGAAATAGATGCACTGACCAAAGTTATAATGGTGCTAAATTATTCAAAGAAAGTAGAACCTAAAAATATAATTAAATGAAGCTAGGAACAAAACACACCTTTGCATTGGTCACAATGAGATCAATGTCTTGCAGGAATCCTGAGCATGTGATATATTGACCAGAGTCAACACGCTGCAGCATGGTAGCCATGTCCATAGGGTTCTGGATTATAGAGCGATAGTTTGGAGCATCCTCATCAGTGACAGGATAATGGAAGGCACTAAATCGTTTGTCATACAACATCCTGCAGCAAAGAAGATAGAATGTTAAGTGTAAACAGTGAAAGGAAGCACAAACACTGGACAGACAACCAGCTTGTATGTAACAAGAAATATGTGCCGTAACAATCAATTGACTGGGATGATCATAGGGTGATGTAATTTCAAATGCAGACAACATACCAGACCTTGCTAGGAAACCCCCCTCCTCTCTCTCACATGCGAGTGCACAGAGACATACAGTCTACTCGCTCTTTCTTGACCTTATCCCTCACTGAGACTACTTTTCATTGATTTCATTCTCTTCTGGATCTAAAACGTTCACTATATCTCTCATCTAGCTCCTCCAATCTCTCTTTGGTTTGTAACCACATACTTGACTCTCCCATCCTCTTCATATATTTTGATATTTGATTCTATTCAATAAAAATTAGACGTGATTTGTTCAAAAGATAAGAGATTCAAGAGTGTCATGGGTATTGCCTACGGGAAAGGCATAGGAGAACCAATTCCAAGCTCACCAACCTTTTTTAACAATCTGCATTTGGCTTTAATTAACTAGAAAAATTGAAATATGCTCCATGACATCTGCATTTTATTAGAACCCACATGCTGGACTAAATTGAGACCATTTCAATAATGCTAAAAAGTGAAACAACAATCCAAATTTAAAATTTTTTGTTGCATGAAGAAGCAAATTCCATGTTGCATTGCTTTGAAGTACCACACTCTACCATATCTGTGTTTTGTTTAGACCATTTCAATGTGATTTAAACTACAACTACAGTATTAATATAAAAATTTCTTGTTGCATTAAGGCAGTAAAATCACATCGTTTTGAGGTAAAATGTGGTTTGGGGTAAAACCACAAGTGTGATGTCAACATTATATACCGATCTTCTCATAAGACTGGGACTATGGTCTTACCGGTTGCAAATATCTCTGAGGCACATGCGCATTTGGCGTAGAGCATGCTGCTCAGCTTCTATCTTGGCTTTTAACTCTGAGGCCTTTGGGCCACTAGCCACTTTTTGTGCCTTGGGAAGTTCAGGAAGGGGTGCAGATCCTTGTGATTTCTTGGTCACGTCCTCCACCACAACTGATAAGGCAGCCTCAATTAAACGGTCAAAGAACAAAGATCTGTCTTCAGTTGACGGTTTCCCCACTTGATAGCTGACAACAGAAATTTAATATATAAACAAAATACTGGATTTAACAAGGAAATTATTTGTCATCATGATTATGTAAAAATGGCTCACCAGGAAACAGGGTCTTTGCAGGCACCAAATGAATGCCATGCATCCATTTAAAAGCAAGAAAAAAAAAACTAAAGGGTATTATTATACAAGCTTGCATTGAAAGCCTTTTGATGCCTAAAGATTGCCTTCCTATCAGCTATGGTGGATTACAATGATTCCAAGAAGTCTTAATATAAGCATAATAGGGTTAGATAGACCTTTCTGTTTGCTACTTTGGAAAAACAAGAATGGATGTATAAAGTATGATATTAAAATGATGTTTAAAGTAAAGAAATTAAATTTAAGAGAAACATTACTATCGAGAAAAATTATATCATAATGATTATAAGCAGCAGTACAGGGATTGCAACACATTTGCTTTCAAAAATAAAACGTACGCTGAACGATGGGGAAATACCAAGGATGCACCATCAATTTCAGCAAGTGGAGATGAAGAGCTTCCAAGTAATAGAATGGGTAAGTCTGACGGCAATTCTTCTAATAAAGTGAGAAGAACAGCCCTGAGTTGTTCATGTGCCTGCAACATCAAGCTCGTAAAGCTCAGAAAAAGGTTGATGCAATGACATCATTGACTTTAAGGTGCTTAATCCAAAAAACATCACTCAAAAATCAGAAAGTTTAAGCAAGCATGGTCAATTGTTTCAGGTTAGACACAAGAATATAAATGACTCCCTTGGATTTGTAGGGGAAAAGACAGTGCATGTGATACAACAAAAATTTTACTGCATTTTCCTAAAGTTAGCAGAGGGAGGCATGTGCTTACGTTATCCCACCAAAGATCAAAATGAGGCATGTAAAGGATAGATGGCGTTGCTCTCCTTGCTTCACCAAATATGTGCACCAATGCTTCCTCTGGTGTCTTTGCACTGGGATCTGAAAGCAGAGATGGAAGTCCAAGAGAATGAACAGGAAATTTCTCCAGTTCATGTAACACTGCAGGCCCAAGATGATCCTGTTAAACTAAATCAGTAAGTACTCTTAGTTTGGTGTTTACATAATGATCAATATTCAAAGATTGAATGGTTAAAAGATAATTACCAGACCAGAACCTTCACATCCGCAAAGCAGAAGCCGTGGCCTATACACAAGAGGAATTGCAGATCCATAGGAAAGCATAGAAAGCTTGATAAACTCGGATGACACTGCAAGAGGTGGAAATATATCGGATAGGCAATTCATGGCTTTATGAAGATGACCTTGCAGACATGGTGCAACTACTAAAGACAATGGCCTAGAGTGCACAACAGCACCTCTATGAGCTGCAGGGGTAATTGAGGACATGGCTTCAACAAAATGATCCTTTTCAACCTTTACAGAATCAACATCTATCACAAACTTATCATCACTTGTGTAAACTTGAGGGTATTTTTCACGGAAAGCACGGATGGCAGCTTCAGTGCATAATGCCTTTAAATCAGCACCACAATAGCCGACACAACTTGCTGCCAGTTCTGACTTTAGCTCCTTTGAAGGAGGATGCTTCCACTTGCGGGTGTGAATGTCTAATATTTCAGCACGGGCCTCACAACCAGGCAAAGGAAAGTTAAATTCTCGATCAAACCGACCAGGGCGACGCAAGGCTCCATCGATAGCATCAACTCTATTGGTTGCTCCAATCAAAACAACTTGTCCACGAGAATCCAGACCATCCATCAATGCGAGCAGAGTAGAAACAATAGAGTTGTGAATCTGCTCTTGTTTGCTAGATCTAACAGGAGCAAGTCCATCTATTTCATCAAAGAAGATGATGGAAGGCTGGTTCCTTTGCGCCTCCTCAAAAAGAAGTTTCAATTGCCTTTCAGCCTCACCAACCCATTTGCTTAGTACATCAGCACCCTTGCGCATGTAAAAGCTAACCTTCTGGCCAGCTTTTGAAGCAGCACATGCTAATGCCCTGGCAATTAATGTTTTCCCAGTACCAGGAGGACCACATAACAAAACCCCTCTTGGCGGGGTAATGTGATAACTGGCAAAGAAATCTGGATATAACAAGGGAAAGAAAACCATCTCCTTCAGAGCATCAATATATCCTGAAAGCCCACCTATGTCATCAAAACTTACACTCTCATCAACCTGTAAAGGTTGGATATCTGCCCCTCCCTTAGAGCTGGGGCCAGCAGTTTGCACACCAGAAGTCAAGCTTGCTAAGGCATCACCTTGATGGCCCCAACCAGATGCAGCAACATTCAGTCCCCATGCTGTCGTCCCATGCATCTCTAGTCCCCCTAAGAGCCAGGGTGGTCCAGATCTGCTCCCACCTCGAGCCCAAGGAATAGCAGGACCTTGGTCTAGCTCATCCACAAGAAGGGAATCATCAGAATCTTCTGCTCTTGTTAGACGATGACGCTTGTGAACCCTTGATCCCCCCTTCCTTACATCCCTATTGACCTTTGTTCCCATTCCTTGATGCAATACCCTTCGAGGAGATTGCGGTCTTTGCTTACCTTCCTCCATAGAGAGCCTACGGACTTCTGCGCGATTTCGGAGATCATATCTCCTCCTTCCATCCTGTTCCTCCTCCTCCTCCTCCTCCTCTTCACCTTCATCATCATCACCATCTTCCTCTCCTTCGTCCTCACCCTCTCCATCACCCTCATCATCATTCTGACCATCATCTGCATCATTATCATCAATATCATTCCCATTTTCAGTCTCATCTTCGACAGCCTTCTCCTCAGAAGTATCTTGCTCATCCCCAGAGTCTAAAGCCAATGGCTCTGTTTTGATTGTTCTTGAACGACGGGGCCGCAATCCTTCACGCCGAGGTGTTGATTTAGTCTCCACAATTTTTTTATGCTTGGAAGATGATAACTCATCTTGACTTGCACTATTATGAATCCGATTCCTCAAAGGTCGAAATGCAGGTCTCTGAAAAACAATGTTACCCAAAGCTTTGCATGAAGTGAAAAATGGAGAACAAATCATTTTTACCATCTAAAACCTAAGCCCTTAGAAGTTGAGAAAAACTACAGTAACATGTATACACAAAAACTGAGGGCATGCAAGAAGATAGATTCTAACCATCAAGTCTTCATCCTCTGATCCAGAACTATCCGTGTAATCTTCAAGATGAGCAGAAAGCCTCCTCTTTCTTGTTGAGCGTCGAAGATTGGTTGGAACTGACTGCGAGAGAATCAGAAACAACATAATGCCATATTTTAGAATATATAACATTAATAAGAATAGGGAATCACGGAGTAATATAATTAGCATTAGGAGAGGAGAAATATTCTATAAACTCGTCATAATAGCATGTTCAGCCTCCATTAAAAAGTCCCACAGACAGTAGAATAAATACAAAGAGAAATGAAGTTAAAGGAGATATGAACAGTTACATTAGCATTTGCAGCCCGCACCGCCCGGTTACCCAACATCTTGGCAATCCGAGAAGCTGCAGTCCTCGTCTTTGTTTTTCCTTTCCTAGGCCGGATAATGCTTGGGGAATAATACAAGTACGTCCGGCTAAACACTTTTGGTCTTCTCCTAAGCCTATCACTAGTCCGCACAGGCCTTGCAACTGGGCCATCTCCTTGACCAGAACGTTTTGTATACATATGCAACGAAACAAAAATCTATCTCCGTCGTCTATGCTCTCCCATAAAATTAAAAACACCTGACCTCAACAGAAAAAACGAAAAAAAAAAAAACCTCAAGTTTAGGATCCAACCCCTACAATAAATAAACAAATAAAAAAACCCACAAACATAAACACAATTTATTAAGCTCACTCATAGAATACCATTATTTTTATTTCTAAATTCTGATCATCTTTCCAGCACTACCACAAATTTAAAAAAAATTCTGCTTTTCAAGAATAAAAACTCGTACATTGCTACACATTGTTCTCCTTCTCCCACTTTCAACTTCAAGCTTCCAGCAGAATCAACAGGAAATTCACCCCACTTCAAAAACACACTAAAAAAAATCAGTTCCTTCAAACCTCTAAATTCTTAACTCGCTATCTAAAACCCCTAAACAGCTCTCCTAAATACAAATTACTAAAACCCTAACAACCGCAAAATCCCGATAATAACTCCATTGTTCAGCACACGCAACAGGGGTGCTTACACTCTAAAATAAATACTCAAAAAACTCTACCATGTAAAATTTACTAAACACTAATTATCCTCATTTAAAATGCCCTAAATTACTCTTAACACAAAAATCATCAAAATAAAATTACTCTAATAACTAATTAGCACTAATTTCGATCATTTTCAGTAAATTCCACATAAAAAAATAAAGTAATGTGCAGATTTTTTTTTTTCAATAAATAAAGATTTCACAAAAAAAAAAAAATCAATGCATGCAGAGAGGATAGACAGCGGAAATTAAAAAATAGATAAATTTCTTAAATTTTAAAAAAACAATTGAACGATATACATTTTGAATAATCAGAAAAATCTTTGAATTTTTTTAGGGGAAAAAGGAAAGGAAAAGGACGGTGGAGATTTACCTTATCAGAGAGATCTGTCTAGGGAGAGAGAGAGCGAGAGAGGGTGATAAAACCCCAGGGACATGGCGTTTCTGGGAGGGGGGGGGGTTTCTCGCATTTTATAAAAACCTAAAGAGAGCGAGTTTTTGTTATGGTGACTCAGTGAGTGAGTTTAAAACGATAGAGAGCGAGTTGACACATAGCTTTAATTTCAATGTGGACGTTTGTGTGGATCCTACTTGTCTCCAGTCCTGGTCGTTAAGTGCCACGTGTTTTATGTTTTTGCTGAAGAGTCTTGTTGTTAACGTAATGGATCCAGTTGGAGGTTGCCACGTGGAAGGTAGCTTATTTTGGGTGACGTGTGAATTGGAGGAGTTTTGTATGTTTGATGTGGCGGAGGGGGATTGAGTGGGATTTGGAAAGATTATGTAAACGGGTACACCTGATGTTTTTATTTTTTTTTCTATTTAGGAAAATATTAAACATCGTATAAGTGTATTATTTCCATGGTACATGCTTTGTGAACATGAAATTTTTTATTATTATTAATATAATTATTCAGATCAATTTGTGTACATCTCGACTAATTTTATAGGCCTTGAAATTAATAATTATATAAATCTATAATTACCCTGAAATTTATGAAACTCAAACTGGTAATTTTTAAAAAATAAATATAAAATTTAACCAGTTAAGATATATTTTCCAGAATTATTAGCATGAATATAAAGTTTGGTTCAATTTAATTTAATGGGTTGTTTCAAAATCCAGGAATATGTGGTAAAACTTGAATTTTGACAAATCAATTTAAAATTTTATTAATTTATTTAAATTGATTTAAATTAAAAAAATAAAAAAATATAATTAATTCAAATAAAAATCTAGATAGATTTTTTAATCAAATTTAGTTCAGTTTAACCTCATCACAATATAATAATTAACTTATTAATTTTAAAATAAAATAATAAAAAAATATTATTTTAATTTTAAAAAAGATGAGGGTTATACTATATGACATGTTATAAATTTGTAATTAAATAAAAAAAATAATCATTATTTTACTTGAATTTAATTGACGGGACTAATTAGGTTAAAAATATAATATATTTTTTATTTTTAAAATAATATATATATATATATACACACACACACTAGTGATCTAATAACCCATGAATTGATCAAATAATAATGGATCATATCCAAATTTATATTTTAAACAAAATGATAATAGACTCTGAATTTGACCACAGCAAATTTATATTTAAGAAAAGCTTAATAAGTGGAGAAATGAAGGGAAAGCTTTAATATATATTTTTTTTCCCCTTCATGGTTAGGAAAGTACACTCCCTTTTTTTATTTTCTAGATTCAAACATTAAAATCAAAACAACTAAAAAAATTATTAAATTTCTTTAAATACATCAAATAATAAATTCCTCCATGTTCTAGGTTAAGAGAGAGGGTGCACCATTAAAATTACTCAAAAAAAAAAAAAAACTTAAAATCTAGATCGATGCAAAAACTAGCCCAATGATCTACCATCAAACTTAAAAGGGTATGAATTATGCTAGCCATGAGAAATGTATTCTGTCTCGAGCAAGAGATCAGCCATGGAAATGGCATTTTCTTCACTTCCTAGTATCCAATCATAGAACACAAAAATAAAAGGTAGTTGAATTACTTAGATTTTAAATTTATTTTTTAATAATTAAGAATTTAAGATTTTTAAAAAATATTAAAAACTTATATGAACTTCAGAATCTATAGAATTAATCGAGCAACACCTAAGCAAATCCTAAACATTAATAAAGAAAAAAATTACACTTCTCACTATAACGTCTACTATCAGCATGGCATATCTGAATCAGCACAGCACATGCAATTTGAAAGATTATATTGATAATTGTGTAAGAAACTCTTAATTCTCTCAGCTAGCCCTGTTTCCATGTCCACAAGCAGTGTTCATGGGACGTTAGCCAAAAGTTTAATGAAAAAAGGAAAAGATATTAACAAATCTTGCTAAAGATATGAAAACAGTGGAGACGATGACCACCCATTTTCCCCATATCGCTTCTCCACAGTAGAACTAGGCTGAGATGCAGAGCCATCTAACCAGACTGGGAACCTTTGTGTAAAGCTAACAAATAAAGAAGCAAATTTAACTTGTTAGATCTTGACTTTATTCATTAAAAATTATTAATTTAAATTTTATAAATTTTAAAATTATTATACACTTATAGTTCGAACACTTATATTAATAAAAAAAAAAAAAAACAAAAAAAAGCAAGCTTCCATGTTAAAGAGATGTGGAAAAGGATAACTGACTGAGGAAAAGAAAACTTATGCTTTCAAGAATTTGTCGTCGGGGCTTGAAGGTGGTAATCTGAAAGAATTATGTCCGTACTGGAGTTAACAGCTAACTTCAGATCACATTGCGGCAACTCCACTTTCTAAACAATGAATATTTTTGCAATATTTTTGGTGAGGATATCACACCACACAATAAGTTAAACGAGAGCATATAGACAGAAACAATATAAAATGGCTTAACCCATCACTTTTTTATTAGAAAACTAAGCTTATTTAGGTTTATTTTATTGATTATTTTATTTATTTGAGTTATTTATGTTAAACAGATTTAATTACTGAGTTGAGCCCAATAATAAAATATTTTAGGGTTATATTATTTATATGTACAATTTTTTATAAATTAAATAAAAAAAATTGCAGAATTCAACTTCATTAACAGATTCTCTCCTCAAATATGAATAAGGAAGCAACTCAAGACAAAGCTGGAGAATCAGGCTATACTATAAGGTCATATTTTCCAACCTCATTTTTTTTTTTAATTCTTAAAGTTTTTCTCTAAAAATTTCTTTTTTTCCTGCTTTAATTCCTTTTCATTTATTGTTTCTCATCAAATTATGTATTCACTGAGATAACAATATATCTAGGTTATGCCCCCAAGAAATTAAATGAAGGTAAAAGGGCTCTGAGGCTAATCAGGCAAAAAATTATAGTGGAGCCCTTCAGAACAGCGAAATCCAAAGCCAAAGTGAAGGACAAGAGATCAAAATTCACCAACTTTCAGGAAACTTCCGGATGTCTAAAACTTCAGGTATAATAGTGAAAACAATGATGGTGATAACTACAACATCAAATATTGGCGTTACTGTTACTGTTCTTCTTGGTGTTGCTATTTTTAGTGACAGTTTAGTTTCGATTTTATCGTCACTACCACCAAACCTGAGGACTGATGCAACTGTGTTCTTGCAAAGGGACAAAACAGGACAGAAGGGAATCAATTCGAAAAAGCAATATATTCATCAAGCATGGTCTGTGACTCTGTATCTGTGAAGTAAACGGACTCACCACATCATGGACTGAGGTGTCTTTCTTTTCTTCTTCAATGGGGAAAACCTTGGCTTCTGCTTGATGCTTAAAACTATGCAGTATTGACATTTTCTGCTGTTTCCCAATTACAAGAGCTTCACACTGACTCTTCATCTGGTCGTAAGGAACAGGTAATTTTGAACAACTCTTTACTTTTTTGAACTTTCCTAAATTTGCAATTTTCAATACATTCCACAACCATTCCTCGCTGAGGATCACGGATCTAAACAGCATAAAATGGGAAAGAAATGCAGAAAAGGAATGACATTTCCATCCACCAAGCAGTTAAGTGTTGAAAAAGAAATGAAGAAACAGGAAGTGCTCCCCTTAATGGTTCCAGAAGTTCTTTGACGCTTAGGATGTCAAGTGTATGGACAGACATTGATGTTCTGCGACCTGACTGGCTTCCATTAAGTTCTGTGAAGGTGTCATCATCTGTCAAGGCAGCTGCAGGCATGATCTGAGAGACACCCAATAAATAAAGTGAACTGTCACCACGGATGCTAACTGTAAGATGGAAAACATTAACTTAATGATGTTACCTCCTCAAATGCCTGAAACTCCATTCAGGCAAGAGGGGAACATGGCCTAGGTGTATCCATAAACAGGGGAGTTCCTGATGGATATGCATCATCAGGTGAAAACTCCTGCAGAAGTTGTTGTTTTATGCCTGCTAATTCATCCTGGAAAAATAATGAAAATAAATGAGTGAATTTTGATAAACACCGCAAATATAAATGCCTGATAATTCATCCTAATATATTCTCTAATTTTTACATGACACAAATGTGGCTAATCCTATATCAGATCTAGGAAAGAGGGATTCACTAGTGATCTTGTTAAGAAATTGGATAAATATAAATAAGAACATCACCTCTGATAATTTGACAAATTTTGCATGAATTGGGATGTCAGGGTTTCCTTCAAATGACTATCATCTGCTTCCACATGTGAAAGAGATTTTAAAGCAGCAACATCCTCCTCCTCTGATCCCTATGCTATTTTCCCGTCATCAGATTCTACATAAACAGCCTGCAGCCTGATATCTTCAACTAATTCAAGATAAGGGTTTGCCTGCCATAATATTCATAAATTGATGCAAATATATTAACAAAAGCTCCACGGGAAACATGTCATAGTCATAGAAAAACAAAAACAAAACATTTCCTTCTAAATGGTAATGGAAAAGTGAACTAATTGTTTTTTTCTGTTAGATAGGAATTAACAAAAGGAATTAGCTCTAAAAGATTTCCTGCCCTTGCTGCAAAAATAAGCATGAATGATGCCAAGGTGACGAGTGACCTTCTACGAGATGGTTGCAGACCTGCTTAGATATGGATGCAGGAAACAGGTATCGGAAGTAAATTGCACCAACATAACCAATCCAATAATTTCAGAAAATTAACTTCAAGGGCAATTAAGAAATCAATAATCAGGGACCTTTTAGCCAAAGAGAAAAGAGGAATTAGAGAGCAAATGTTGTCAATCCCTACAATCAAAACATATTACCAATTTACCATGCACTAACAGATTCAACTAACCTTCTTGAGCCAGGGAGATGCTCCTAAGAGAGAGTGCCAGCTGAAAACACCGAACTAGTGCCATGTGACTTGAGGCCTGTATCCATCAACATACAGGCTAATTATAATCATCAAATAAAAAGCATAAAATTCTTCATTTATCTTAAGCTGGGTGATTTGAAAGAAATGGCAAGACATTAAACTTTTTTTCTGGCTATGCAGAAGCCCCTCGCAGCAATTTTCTTCTTCAGATTCAATGTCAGTATCATTGCAAAAGAAAAAAAAGTTGCTGGCTTGAAGTATCATTGTAAGTTCAAAAGATTCAAAAGGAATTGCCGGATATACTTTGATAAATTAAGAATTATTATAACTGAGAGGAGATTGAAGTAAATGAATCCTCTCACCTTAGATCGTGTGGAAAGCAAAGCGATATTACAAGTATGGCTCATGGCCTCAAAATTTGTGGGCATATTCTCTGCAGATGTTGCCTTAACCCATAATGATTAAAGCAAAAGACTGATTTGATGGCTACTCAATCGAAGGGAAGTTAGCTGCCAGCAAACATTCAACTACATGAGACCATTTAGAAAGGATGTGAAAAGGAGATCCCAGCTGAGAACTAAATGAAATCTCAAATGCAAAATCTTTGGAGCTCCTTACCATTTTTCCATCCAGAGCAGCATGCTTGTGTTAGAAAATAATATAAATTATATTATGAGACCTCACCTAAAAGCTTAAGTTTTTAGATTGAGATAATTCTTTGACATGGTATCAAAGTTTTAATAACCAAACGGTCATGAGTTTGAATCTCATCATCCTCATTTATTTGATAAAAATTAAGCATAAGATAATATGGATCTGTGCAAGTTTTAAGCCCAAAGGATTTTTAGATTGAAATGGTTCTTTGACAACCTGAAGCTGTTTAAATGATCATGAGAATCATGTGAAGCTGTTTAAATGATCATGAGAATCATGTTTTTCACCCACATTTGAAATTGCATTGCCTTCTTCCCACAATTTTCCATCCACGGCATCGACACTATCTTTTCTTTCACCCAGAAAGGAGAAACCTTTACTCCTCTTTTGTGTTGCTGATGCACCCAAAATTTCAGAAACAGCTTCAGAGGTTTTCTTATCCTGGTCTGACCAAGGAGAAAACAAGGATGGCATATGAGCAAGATAGAGAAAACACAGTGCGCTCCAAATCTAGTCTCATGGTCTGGGTGGGCCATTGCTACAAGCAATTGGTGGAATAGAGCATCAGGAAAAGCCTGAAACAGTTTACATAGCATAACCTCATATTATAAATGATGGTTTAAAGTTTCAAAAGCCAAGTTTCTGTGGCACTATTGCACTAGTTCATCCATCAAATTCCGTATATTAAAAATGAAGTCAACTTAAGGAACAACTGCAGACCTTATCTGAGAGCTGTGAGATGCATTTTTCCAAGGCAAACTGAAGATCAGCATTCCATCCATCACTGCCACCCCGGGGTTTGAAAATTTGGATGAATTTTGCAGGCATTTTCGTAAATGTTTCATCAAGTCAGATGTTGCACCAATGTTAGCAACTGTGGCTCGCTGCATTGCGCTTTGTCCAAGTCGTTCTGTGACATTAACAATGTCTACTTGTAAAGAAGGCTGCATGGCAACACTCTTATGATCCAAGTGCTTGACCAGGATAGATAATAGCAAATGCGAATTTTCTCCTTACGATAATAATAAAAAAAATTAATGTTGAAGAAACTTTCATCTAAATTATGAAATTGATATAACCTTTTAAAAGAAATAAAAAAAAACAAACTTGATTTAATTAGAGTTAAAATACTAAAACTCGTGATCTTAATTGTGAGATCAAGATATTTTCATAAAAATTAAATTAAAACAGATCATGAAATTCAATTTTCAATTGATCTAACATTAAAGGGTAAAATTGAAACAAAAATCAATTAAATAAAAGACAAAAAAAACAACCTAAGCAACTCGAGTTAACTCGTTAAGTACTATTCTCGGGTCATGAGACAAGAATAACTTAATGAAAAGTTTTTTTTTAAAAAAAAACAGTTTAATTCTTAATTAAATTAATATTAAGGATGAAATTGAAAAAAAAAAAATTGTGTCAACTGGATTAGATCGCCAAATCAGGTTAACCTGACAAACCTGAGATTCGTGTCATAGGAGTGTAATAACTAAATAAAAAAATATTAATTGAAAAAAAATCAAAAAGAAAAGGAAAAAAAAAAGCACTCTTTTCAATAAATAAGTGATTTATGAGGAGAAGAATTTAGCGTGTTTGATAGTGTGGTTATAATTACTTTTCAAAGTATTTTTCACTCGAAAATACATCAAAATAATATTTTTTTTATTTTTAAAAAAATTATTTTTGATACCAGCGCATCAAAATGATCTAAAAACACTAAAAAATATTAATACGAAGCAAATAAAAAAATTCAATTTTTTTAAAAAATATTTTTTAAAATATAAAAACAAGTAGGCACGTACTCTTTTAGCTCCTCCTACATGACTCTAGCAGTAGCATGCTTAAATATATAGTATTCAGAAACGTGAAAATGGAACCCAAGACCGAATCAAGTGTCCCTCTACTGTTTCTTTTTTAACACTTTGGTCACTTTTTTTCAGCTTTTCTGCAATTGTTTTTTTCATCTTAATCACATCACATCATCATTCATCATCCTTGATTGCATAGAGGGGATCCTTTCTCTTAACAAAAGTAGGGAGAGAAAAAAGGGCTTGAATGCTACACCCTATCCATGTTCAAAATACATTTGTGTAGGGTTTGGATATTACTTGTACAAAATAAGGAAAAAGAATACAATACTGTTTGTTTAGTGTTGCAGTAGAGATTATTTTAAAAGTATTTTTTGTTTTAAAATATATTATAATAATATATATTTTTTAAAAATATTTTTGATATTAATATATTAAAATGATCTAAAAATATTAAAAATATAATTTAAAAAGTAATAAAAATTTAAATTTTTATAAAACACAGCTGAACTGTAAAAACAACCGCATGATATTTTAATTGGCAGCAAATCACTTACAAGGAAGGCATTTCAAAAACTCATACATGGTTAATTGCATAAATCCTTATTTGCATTTCACGAGATCATTTAGGAAAGGCCTGCCCCATGCATCTTCTTCCATGGAAGGCATTAGGTTATATGAGTTGATAACCTCAAACATCCACCTTATTTGATTAGTGAATATTTGGCTACCAAAACAGATCAATTAAGTAATGGATTTATCTATCGTATTAATGTTAAATAAAATTATTTAGAAAAAAAAATCCAAAGCCCACTATTGGAAAAACCAAAATTTAATTCCAGAGCTCAAGGGAATTAAACTCAGCAGCTTTTGGCATGACAAATAAAAAAGACAACGTCTGGTGTTATAATATTATCTATGATATAAATATTTATATTTATAGTGTGATCTAAGTTCTTGTCTATGATATATACACATTGTTTTTTTCACACCTTTTTAAATATAGAATAATGTTCTCCATCTCTTGATTATACGTTATTTTCTTCTTACCCATTTGGCAGCTTAGGCAGCAGTGGATCCCTTATCCCACATTAAAAAAAATAAAATTATTGTTTAATATCTTAAGTGGGTTTGGTTTATTTCTTGTTTGATTACCAGTGTCATTGTGTTGTTGGATTGTAGCTAAGCAGCCGAGGGAGATATAGATGGTAAGATAAAAGACTTGTTGCGTAATATTATTGGATATGTTGGCATGAGAAGTCTATTACGAATATAATAGATGTTTCATAATAGGAATCCAATTACATATAGGAAACAAATCAATCTTGTATATTAATATAGGAAAGAATATATTCCGTCTCTTAGGAAGAGATTGTTGCCTATTTTAATTGTAACAGTGCCTATATATATATATATATTTTCTCCTTGGCAGAGAAGAATAATACGAATGAAAGATTGCATTCTGCAAAGACCATTGTCTTTCTACATGGTATCAGAGTGAAAATTGTAGAATTGCATAATTGCTCAAAACACGAATCTCATACTCTGTTAGTTTTTCTCTTTGTTATTCGTTAAAAGCTAAATACTCATAAAATAATACATGGCTAATCCCACCAGTATTATTCCAGTTCCACCAAATAACACACTAATTATCATCCACCAAGACAACTCTGCATTCCCTACAGGTATCATCTTGAATGAAACTAATTATCCATTATGGTCTTAACTTATGGAGATGCACATTGGCGCTCGTAACAAAACCAGATATCTTATTGGCGAAATGAAGAAACCCAACCACAAAGATCCCACGTTTACAACATGGATCACTGAAAATCAGAAAGTGAAAAGCTGGATTATTGATTCAATGAGTCCTTTACTCATGCAATGATTTATTCGTCTCCCCACAACCAAGGAAATATGGAAGGCTGTATCGAAAACCTTTTATGATGGATCATATGAGACCCGCCTCTTTGAATTAAATCAAAAGTCCTTCTCTATCAAGCAAGATGGTAGATCATTGTCAGCATACTACAATGACCTTATTGCTCTCTTTCAAGAAATTGATCACAGAACTGCTTCTCAAGAAGGAACAGTTGAAGGAGTAGTCCAACTACATTCAGCAATAACTCGATTGCGAGTTCATATATTTCTAAGTGGACTTGATTCTGATTTTGACCAAGTTCATGGAGAAATGTTGCGAAAAGACCCAAAGTTGGACTTGGAAAGTTCATACGCATATGTGAGGAGAGAACTTCAACAAAGACAGACTATGGGGAGTTCTCACTCAATTCCTGAGCACTCTGCCATGATAGCTAATCAAACTCGACAAGGGCTGTCATCTGGAAAGAATCGCAATAATCAAACCGCTGGAAGGTATACAAATTTTATATGTTGACATTGTGGTGAATCAGGCCATTCAAAACAAAGATGTTACGAGATCATTGGTTATTCGGAGTGGTGGGATTTTTCAAAAAAACCAAGAAAGAAGTTTGCAGGGAAAGCTATGGTGACAACAACTACCAATGAAGTTCAACCTACGGTTGAAGACAAATCGCAACCTATAGCTAATGTAGCTCACCCAGGTATAGGTGGTAAGGCAAATGTATTCTCTGCTACTTCTAAGGATAATACTTGGATTATTGATACAGGTGCATCAGATCATATGGTTAGAGACACCAATCAGTTACAATCCCTTAATTCGTCTACACACTCATTTATCTCTACAGCTAATGGCAGTACCTCTCCTATTGTTGGAGAAGGATCTGTCATCCTTTCTAAAACTCTTACATTAAAATCAGTCCTTGTTGTCCCCTCTCTTGAATATAACCTTTTGTCAGTCGACCAAATTACTTCTGCAGTTAATTGTACTGTAACTTTTTGGCCTTCATTTTGTGTTTTTCAGGACATTCTAACCCGGAAGATTCTTGGTTATAGTGTTAAAAGAGGCAAACTCTATTACTTGGAACTTACAGAGACTAGAGGACATAAATTCAATCATGCATATCAGGCTAGGACTTTGGATACAGATCGCGAAACTATATGGTTATGGCATCGCCAATTAGGACATCTATCTTTTGGATATCTTAGAAAATTACAGCCACATCTTTTTAAAGTAGTCAATGATTCAGAATTTGATTGCAATGTTTGTGAAATGGCCAAAAGCCACCATATTTCATATTTACCAAGTTTGAATAAAAGTTTAGAACCTTTTGCTGTTGTACATTCTGATGTATGGGGCCCTGCAAAAATCCTTTCCATTTCTAAATCTAGTTACTTTGTCACGTTTATAGACGAATGTACGGGAATGACTTGGATATCGTTACTGCAGAGAAAGAGTGATGTTTTTATAGCTTTTCAGGAATTTCATAGCATGGTGGGAACTCAGTATCAGAAACAGATTCGTAGTTGGAAAACTGATAATGCCATGGAATTTCTAGATACTTCTGTTCAAAAGTATCTACACCACTATGGCATTCGCCATCAAACTTCTTACACTTATACTCCACAGCAGAATGGATTGGCAGAAAGAAATAATAGACAAATACTAGAGGTGGTTCGGGCTTCTCTCTTTGGTATGCACATGCCCCAGTTCTATTGGGGAGAAGCTGTGAAATCAGCAATTTATCTACTCAATAGGACACCCTCTATAGTGATAGATTTTCAGACACCTCTACAACGACTGCACTCCTTACTGTCCATTCCACATCTCCCAAATCTTTAACCCAGATTTTTTGGTTGCACAGCTTATGTCCACATTCCAAAAGTTTTGCAAACTAAACTTGATCCATGTGCCAAACGGTGTGTGTTTGTTGGCTATTCAGATTTACAGAAAGGTTGCAGATGTTATGATCCGAGAAACAAAAAGCTACATGTAACCATGGATGTATCCTTCCATGAATCTGAACCATATTACTCTAAAAGACTTCCAACCACTACTCTTTAAGGGGAGAAGTTTAGTCAGGAAAATGTGTTGCCAGAGGGTGGCAATGATGCAGGCAATAACGAGTTCTTAGAACTAGAAGAAATCACTGAGAGGCTTAGCAATAGTAGTACACATGAGGAGTTACCAGGGGGGACAGATGATGTTTCAGAACTAGAAGCAGTAACTGAAATGCTTGGAAGAAGTTACACTCGTGAGGAGTCACAGATAAATATTGAGTTGCCTCTGTTAACACCATTACCTGATGAATTCACTCAGAATGTTGAACCTCAGGTACTCTTAAATCCCATATCTAATGAGTCCACTATTATTTTCGATAAAACTCTTGTCCCTCTTGAAAGTTTAGTTCTAAGATATTCACAAAAGGCAAATAAAGGTATCCCAAAGAAACAATATGATCCTGATCCTAGCGTCACTGTTAAATATCCAATCAATAATTATGTCTCTACCCATAGACTATCTGAATCATATGCACTTACCCTGAATCAATTATCCAATGTCTCCATTCCTAGTAGCATACAGGAAGCTTTGACATAACCTAATTGGGCCACGGCTATAAATGAAGAGATGAAAGCTTTGCAAAGGAATTCTACGTGGGAACTTGTCTCACTACCTGAAGGAAAGAGAACAATTGGTTGTCAATGGGTATTCACTGTGAAACTCAAAGCAAATGGCAGCATTGACAGATATAAAGCACGGTTGGTTGCGAAGGGGTATACACAGAAATATGGGGTGGATTACCAAGAGACTTTTGCACCCGTGGCTAAGCTTAACACAATACGCATTCTTCTATCCTTAGCAGCAAATCGGGAGTGGCCATTGAAACAGTTTGACGTGAAGAATGCGTTCCTCAACGGAGACTTAGAGGAAGAAGTGTACATGGATTTACCACCAGGTGTAAAGTGCAGTGTTTTAAATCAAGACAAAGTGTGTAAATTAAAGAAATCGTTATACAGCCTGAAACAATCTCTTAGAGCCTGGTTTGGGAGGTTCTCCTCTGCAATGCGGACATTCAGTTATAAGCAAAGTGGTGTTGATCATACTTTGTTTATAAAACACAAAGGAGGGAAGGTGACAGTTTTAATTGTGTATGTTGATGATATAGTATTGATAGGTGACGATCCCGGTGAAATGCAGCTGTTACAGGAATATTTAGCTACTGAATTCGAAATGAAGAGCCTTGGACAACTTAAGTATTTTTTAGGAATTGAAGTAGCAAGATCAGCTCAAGGAATTTCATTGTCACAACGAAAATATGTGATAGATCTATTGACAGAAACTGGAATGCTTGCTTGCAAACCAGCATCAACACCTATGGAAACTAATCACAAGCTCGGATTTTTTCCCCATCAAGTTCCAACAGATATTGGTCGCTATCAACGATTAGTTGGCAGGTTAATTTATTTAACACATACAAGACCAGATATCGCTTATGTTGTCAGCGTTGTAAGTCAATTTATGCATGCTCCTAGTGAAGAACATATGGATGCGGTGAACCGCATCTTATGATATTTGAAGGGTGCTCCAGGAAAAGGATTATTATTCTCAAAAACCAGTGTTTCTAGCATTATGGGATATACAGATGCTGATTGGGCAGGAGATCAAACAACTCGAAAATCTACGTCTGGGTATTTCACCTTCGTGGAGGGTAACCTTGTTACCTGGCGAAGTAAGAAGCAAAAAGTTGTTGCAAGATCAAGTGCAGAAGCTGAATTTCGAGGCATAGCTCATGGTGTATGCGAATTATTATGGATCAAACGTGTTCTAACAGATTTGGGGGCACAATACACATATCCTATGAGTCTACATTGTGATAATAAAGCAACTATCGCAATTGCACAAAATCCTGTCCAACATGATCGCACAAAACATGTTGAAATTGATCGTCACTTCATCAAGGAAAAGTTAGATCAGAACCTCATCAAATTTCCATTTGTTCGATCAGAACATCAGTTAGCCAATATACTTACAAAAGCAGTTTCAGGAAAAGCATTTCATGGAATAATTGACAAGTTGGGCATGATCGATATTTATGCCCCAACTTGAGGGGGAGTGTTGGCATGAGAAGTCTATTACGAATATAGTAGTTGTTTCATAATAGGAATCCAATTACATATAGGAAACAAATCAATCTTGTATATTAATATAGGAAAGAATATATTCCGTCTCTTAGGAGGAGATTGTTGCCTATTTTAATTGTAACAATGTCTATATATATATATATATATATATATATTTCCTCCTTGGCAGAGAAGAATAATACGAATGAAAGATTGCATTCTGCAGAGACCATTGTCTTTCTACAGGATATATTCAAGCCTTTAACATTTTAGAAGAGGAATATAGCTAGGCCAGACATTACAACAATGCAGTATTTGTCTTTTCCACTGAGGATCTGGGTTAATTAGTTTAATATTTGAAGGACAATCTTACATTTTATGGTGGAGGAATTTGTTTTTACTATAACAACAATATTTAAAAGCACAATTTCTTTTGGAATGGCTTGCTGCAGAGATTAGTGTCCATGCATAAATTGGCTCTCTCTCATTTTGAGTTCTTCAGTGCATGCTAGCTAGAACATAACAAAAAAGCTTGTATCTCTGTGCATGCTCTATGGAGAAAGAAAAATCTCCAGATACATTAGCTGCCTTGATTGTGGGCGTCACTGGCATGGCAGGATTTAGCTTAGCAGAGGCTCTAAAGCAGCCAACAACTCCAGGCAGCCCGTGGAAAGTGTATGGCGTAGCAAGGCGTCCCTTGCCAAGTTGGTTTCCCTCTTGCTTGATCGACTGTTTCCCATCTCCCGACGCCTTAGACCATGAAGATGCTAAAAACAAACTCTTTCCTGTAGCCCATGAAATCACCCATGTCTTCTGGATTTCCAGAAAACTTCGCAAAAGTGAAGAAGTAAACATCTCCATGAACTCCACCATGCTAGCCAACGTGCTTAATGCACTCAAACCCGCTGCCCGTTCAAGGCTCAGACATGTCACTTTGCTAAACGGAACCAAACACTACATGGGTCCAATATTTGACCCTTCACTTAGAGGCGAGCTTGTCCATCAGGAGCCACCATTCAAGGAGGACCTAGGCAGACTTCCCTACCCCAATTTCTATTATGCCTTGGAAGACTTGGTTGCATCCTATTTGCCTTCAATTACACACTCAGTTCATCGCTCATCAATAATAATAGGTGCATCTTCACGAAGTCTGCATAACACACTGCTTACTCTATCTGTTTATGCTACGATTTGTCGATACCAGGGATTACCATTTCGATACCCTGGGAACAAATACACATGGGAGCACTTCTGTGACATGTCTGATGCAAGGGTGCTAGCTGAGCAACAAATATGGGCAGCGGTGACTGAGGGAGCTAAGAATCAAGCCTTCAATTGCACAAATGGTGATGTTTTTACTTGGAAGAGTTTACGGGGAGTCCTGTGTGAGGTCTTTGATGTTGAGTTTGTGGCCTTTGAAGAGAATGATGAGAAGTTTAATTAAAAAATAATATAAATCATATTATGGGATCTCACTTAATAGCTTAAGCTTTTAGGTTGAAATGGTTTTTTAACATGGTATCAGAACCTTAATGACCAAGCGGTTACGAGTTCAAATCTCACCATCCCTATTTATTTGATAAAAATTATGTACAAGGTAATGTGAGTATGTACAAGTTTCAAACCCAAAAAGCTTTCGCTTGAGAGAATGTGTTAGAGAATAATATAAATCATATCCTGGGACCTTACCTAATAGCTTAAGCTTTTGGGTTAAGATGGTTTTTTGACAAGTTTGATTGCTTAGCGATGATGAAGGGTAAAGGCAAAGTGTGGGATGAGATTGTTGAGAAATACGGGTTGTTTGAGACTAAGATGGAAGATATTACTTGTTTTGAAGCACTTAACGTGGTTTTGCATTTTGGGTTTCGACAAGTCTGTAGCATGAACAAGAGTAGAGAATCTGGGTTTCTAGGGTTTGCTGATACACTAAAGAGTATTCCAATGTGGGTGGGGAGACTGAGGGACATGAAAATCATACCATGAAGATGATGTCCACTCCAATCCATGCTTAGCTTGTTTCTTCTCAAATTAAGAAAAATAATACAAGAGTGTAACTAATGATGCAATGTTTTTCATTAAATGCTATTTTTTTCTCTATTGATTTCTAGTTAAATTATAAATTTTATGTTGTTTTTCTATTCGGTTTAGGATTCTAATTTTTCTATCTTATAATTTTTCTTCCTAAACTCATTCCCTCAAGCTAAACCCATCAAGCTTTCCCTCGGTTCTTCAAGCTCACATCATCTTCCTAAACTCATTTATTTTGTTAGGTTTTGAGAAAAATAAAGGCAAGAAGCTCTCTCTCTCTCTCTCTTCTTAATTAATACTCTAATATCCTTTTTCTGGTTTGATTGAAGAAGATATATAGCTTCCAGGAGAAGCCTTTAGCACATTTAAATGCAATCATTTTGTTTATTACAATGTTCTTGGCCACTGCTTAATCTTTTACCTTTCTCATTTGCTCAAATGTTCATTTTCATTCATTTTTCAATTTTTCTAATTAACTTGTAAATCTAACAATAGATATGATTGATATTATAAACTAGATATCTATTAGATCATAATTTTATGTTAAAAATTCAAATTTTTATATATTATTTTATTTATTTATATATCATCATGATTTGTAAACTAATTCATTAATAACTCTCATCCATAGCTACCATTTAGGTCAAAATAACGTAATTGTATATAAGGCTAGCTTATATCAAAAATCAATGTTTTTTGCATGTAAAGTCATGCATTATTTTTCTTAGAATTATACTTTATTAATACTATTGTATCATTGTTTTCCTCCCCAATTTATAAAAAAATTATTGAGATAATTACTTTATCTAGAATTTACATGATTTATTATTGGATTAATATTTCATTAATTTTTATTATTTTATTTCGTATGAAATTTAAGTTAAATTTCTAAAGGTTTCCACTTTCCATCCCCATATATAGCAAATTTTTCTTTTTAATTATCATTTCTCTTAACAAAAATTACCTTTTTTAGCACTGATATACCAGTGTTTACCAGGGCACATGGATGTGCCCTTCCGATCTCATGCATGCCTCGGGTTTCCTGTGACGCCAAGCGCGCAAACCTTTCCTCCCATACTCAAGTGTGCCTTTCTTTTCTTAAATAGCCTTTAAATTTTTATTTTATTTTTTTATTGAATTTAAAATAAAAATTCTCTTAAAAAATAAATTTATTAAAATAATAATAGTTAATAAATCATCTAATTATGTCATGGAATTTCAGAAGATTATAGCTTTATGACAATATTAACAATTATTTTATGATTAATTATGTATTAAAATAAGAAGTTTTTTTAAAAATTTCTCATTAATATTCAATAAAAATATAATATCTATCTTGTTATTTTCTTATTGTAAACTTTTTTTATATATTTTCTCATATTTATTATTTTATATTTATTCATAGATACACATGAAATTATTAATTCATGGTTTTTTTTTATTTTTTATTGAAACTTGCTGCTACAATCATAATATTTTTTTTTTTTAAAAAACAATGATTCTAATTAAAAAAAAAAACATGTTTTTGTAAAAAACAAAAAGGGAAAGAAATACACAGATAAGGAAAGATGATTTTTCATTAAAAAATATATTATTTCCTCTTTAATTCAATTCATTTTTTACTCAATAAATCATGTTGCTAGCAAAAAGAAGAGCATGTTATTGTCAAAAAAAAAAAAAACAAATTACATGAGTGAGAAAAGATAATTTTAGATAAAAAATAAATTTTTTTCTCCAGAATTTTAATCATAATATCTATTTTAATTGTCATATAATTAAATAAAAATAAAATTTTAAAAGCACTACCCTAGTATTACATAATATATCTTTGAGTATATAAAAAACTTAAAGAGCTTGAGATTCAAAAGATAGTACCGTTTTGTTTTTTTTTTAATGAAAAAAGAAAAATGAAAAAAATAGAAAATTGAGCATGAAAGAGAAGACTATCCCCATCAAATTTAATTTACGGGGCTGTTGTTACATTTTGATTTGGTTTATATGTTGTTGGATTAAATCATTATAGGGCATTTTTACAATTCAATCTCGATTTCAGGCAATTCATTTCAAGTGGGTTTGGCTGCATTTCATCATATCCACGTTGTGAAGAGATCAATCATTATATTTTGGCGTTGTATGCTAAAATATTTTTGAGTTTTTTTTAAGTTTTTAATTATTTTTTTTATATTTTTAATATGTTTTAAAATAAAAAAAAATGTTTTTTAAAACAATCTTTTATCATACTTTGTAAACAAACAGGATACTTTCAAGAGCATGCTCAGTATATCTAGAAAAAAGCTTTAACCATTCTTGTTGTAGACAGCATAGCATTCCATAGCCACAGAATTCCCGTTGTTTATTCCAAGGATGTATGGTCAATTTCTGAGGATGTATGGTCAGAAATTACAAAACAAACAAACAAACAAGATGGGGAGGATTTCTTATCTTTAATGATATCTCAGTGCAAGGGCCAAAAAGAAACATAATTGGGCATTCTTTATGGAGAAAGAAAACTCTTCAGATGCATCAGTTGCCCTGATTGTGGGTATAACTGGCTTGGCCGGATTTAGCTTGGCGGAGGCTCTAAAGAAGCCAACAACTCCAGGCAGGCCGTGGAAGGTGTATGGCATAGCGAGGCGTCCCTTGCCGAGATGGTTTCCCGCTTTCTTGGTCGACGGTTTCATATCTCTTGATGCCTTAGACTGTGCCGATACAGCAAACAAACTCTCACCTGTGGCCCATGAGATCACCCACGTCTTCTGGGTTTCCATGCAACACCATGGAAATGAAGAAGTAAACATCTCCGTGAACTCCACCATGCTAGCCAACGTGCTTAATGCACTCAAATCCACTGCCCCTTCAAGGCTCAGACATGTCACATTGCTAACCGGAACCAAACACTACATGGGTCCAATATTTGACCCTTCACTTAGAGGCGAGCTTGTCCATCAGGAGCCACCTTTCAAGGAGGACCTAGGCAGACTTCCCTACCCCAATTTCTATCATGCCTTGGAAGACTTGGTTGCCTCCTATTTGCCTTCAATTACACACTCAGTTCATCGCTCATCAATAATAATAGGTGCATCTTCACGAAGCACGAATAACGCACTGCTTACTCTATCTATTTATGCTACTATTTGTCGATACCAGGGGTTACCATTTCGATACCCTGGGAACAAAATACACATGGGAGCACTTCTGCGACATGTCTGATGCAAGGGTGCTAGCTGAGCAACAAATATGGGCAGCGGTGACTGAGGGAGCTAAGAACCAAGCCTTCAATTGCACAAATGGTGATGTTTGTACGTGGAAGAGTTTATGGGGAGTCTTGTGTGAGGTCTTTGATGTCGAGTTTGTGGCCTTTGAAGAGAATGATGAGAAGTTTGATTGGCTGGGGATGATGAAGGGTAAAGGCAAAGTGTGGGCTGAGATTGTTGAGAAATTCGGGCTGTTTGAGACTAAGATGGAAGATATTACTTGTTTAGAAGCACTTAATGTGGTTTTGCATTTTGGGTTTCAACATGTCTGTAGCATGAATAAGAGTAGAGAATCTGGGTTTCTAGGGTTTGCTGATACGCTAAAGAGTATTCCAATGTGGGTGGGGAGACTGAGGGACATGAAGATCATACCGTGAAGATTATTTCCCCTCCAATCAATGCTTAGCTTGTTTCTTCTCAATGTAAGAAAAATAATACAAAAGTGTGTAACTAATGATGCAATGGTTTTTCATGAAATGCGCGCTATCCTAGTCAATTTCGTTATTTTCTTTTGATTTCTAGTTTAATTTTAAATTTTATGTTGTTTTTCTATTCAGTTTAGGATTCTAATTTTTCTATCTTATATATTAAAGAGATCGCTACATTAGAAAGAAAAAAACAAAATAGCATTAAAATTATCTTTCTTTGCGCATACCTTTTTTCTTATAAGGTCTAGTCCAAAAAAAATAAAAAATAAATAAGAGACAGAGAGAGAGAGTTTATAATTTTATTTTGTGTCATCTTTAGGTTGCCTTAGGCATCATCTTCCCTGTACTTAAGGCAGAAGGAATTAAAGCAGCATTCTTACCTGAAACCATGCCAACTTACTACAGAACACCTCCTGCCCATTAATGATATGGAAACAAGAAAATTGTAAAACAGAATTATAAGTGGCGCTCTATTTTACCAGATGAACAACTTAATTCTTCCCAGAATAATAAACAGAATAAACTCAGCTGAAAATAAGTATTCGTTGGTGTTATAAATTTTTAAAGTTGGTGGTGACCTACCATGTAAAGTGTAGTTGTTTGTTTAGGATGTTTAGAGTAATTTTCTTTTTAAAAGAAAATGAAACAATGTCATTTTAATTAAAAATAATAGACATAAATCACAGATTAACTTAACCCAATAACTCACAGATTAACTTAACCCATTTTTTCCAATAATATCTAGGCTGAGTGTGACAACTCTGTATATGCATAAATCATAACACAATTAGGCCTCAAACCCAATCTAATTCTATAGCCTAAGAACTGCAGTAATAACGAGAAATATTTTATAGCTCAAGTTGTTGACCTGGTTTAGATGTCCACCACATGGAAAGTAAAAGGCACATTATAGCACATATTTGACTATGTTTAACTATTCTAAGAAAAAGAAAAAAGACTAAATTTAACGAATTTGACCCAATATTTAAGCTAATGTTAAGGGTTGGTTCAAATTCAGATGGAGCCCAATTTGCTCATTACCCAATCTAAAAAGAATCCCAGGACACATATCGGATTCATTTTTATTTTCTAAGCAAAACAAAATATGCAAGAGAGAGTAGTTGTAAGCATAAAGCATGCAAGAGAGAGTTGTTAGGAGGAGAAATTAAGTTATTTATAGATCTAACTTATCTTTTTAATGTTATGACTATGAGCATACCACTAGGCAAATCATATAATCTCGTTTTAGGAAAAACTAGTTTACTGTGCTACAAGTCGTAGCTTAACCTGACAAAACTGTAAACATCTCCATGAACTCCACCATGCTAGCCAATGTGCTTAATGCACTCAAATCAGCTACTCTTTCACGACTCAAACATATTACTTTGCAAACATGCACCGAACAATACTTGGGTCTGATATTGGATCCTTCACTTGAAGGCAAACTTGTCCACCAGGTGCCACCTTTCAAAGAGGACCTAGATAGACTCCCCCACCCCAATTTCTATTGTGCCTTAGAAGACTTGGTTGCATCAGATTTTCCTTCTATTACACACCCAGTTCATCGCTGGTTGATCATAATAGGTGCTTCTTCAAGAAGAGTGGGCATCATATTGCTAACTCTATCTGTCTATGCCACTATCTGTCAATACCAAGGGTTACCATTTCGATACCCTGGGAACAAATACACATGGGAGCACTTCTGTGACATGTCTGATGCAAGGGTGCTAGCTGAGCAACAAATATGGGCAGCGGTGACTGATGGAGCTAAGAATCAAGCCTTCAATTGCACAAATGGTGATGTTTTTACGGGGAAGAGTTTATGGAAAGTCTTGTGTGAGGTCTTTGATGTTGGATTTGTGGCCTATGAAGAGAATGATGAGAAGTTTGATTGGCTGGGGATGATGAAGGGTAAAGGCAAACTGTGGGATGAGATTGTTGAGAAGTATGAGCTGTTATAGACTAAGATGGAGGATATCACTTGTTTCAAAGCACTTAATGTGGTTTTGAATTTCAGGTTATGAGTAGAGAATTTGAAAAGTAAACATGTCTGTAGCATGATTATGAGTAGAGAATTTGGGTTTCTAGGGTATGCTGATACACATAAGAGTATTCAAATGTGGGTGGGGAGATTGAGAGCCATGAAAATCATACCACGAAGATGATGTCCATTCCATCTATACTTAGCTTGTTAGTAATATAAGATAATCTTTTCTCAAAGTAAGAGAAATAATAAGAGTGTAACAAATGAAGCAATGGTATTCTTATTTTTTCTCCAAGTCCACATCTTTCTTTACACTAATTTCTATAATCCTTGCTCCTTGCTCCTTGCTCCTTGCTCCTTGCTCTCCTCTAGTCCTTTTCCCATTTATTTCAGCAACCCATGCACCTTTTCATCTGTTATAAGGATGGCAAAGCATAACTAATAAAGGATCCAAGTAGAGACAAGAAACGTTAGTAGTATCACCTGGCAACAGACTCAAATCTTCTGGCAAAGGATCATCGAGGAATGTTACTAAGATAAATTTTAACACTCAAAATGCAAAAGTAGTAAGCAAAACAACGCCATTAAGGTTTAATTTCAGCTCAATAGAGGAGTTCCCCAATGATGATAATCAAAGACAATATGGCAACTACAGAATCATGAGCTTGGAAAGTAATGAAAAGGTCAACAAGACTTGAAGTTTACTTCCAAAATATATCATGTCTACACACCTAGCATTACTCAATTTACATAACACCAACCCACTCCTCCATGCCCACCAAACAAGCTCAGGATCCCAAAACCCCAATCGTGATCAAAATTGTATCATAGAAAAATGGCAATCCAGCATTTACCATGGGAATGATTTCAAACATGCAAACAATTCAAGCATCACCAAAATACAAATGTTGCTAGTAATCTAACAACCAAAACTACACTTACATTATTCAGATAAATCCAAAGCCTACCTATTTTCTTACCCATATCAAAACAACCCAATTAAACACTCCTAATTGCCCTCGACCCCGGATACCAATCGACACTAAGCATACCCTTGTCTTAACATCTATTCTCCAAAACACACATAATGTTTTTTTTTATCTATGGTCATGAAATGATAAATTCGGGATTAATACCGAACTAATATATAATGTTACTGGTTTAGATCATGCTAAAAAACAATTGCAAATTAAATGACAAGCTTAACAATTTGAGTAACTTTTAATCTAAAGGTGGATAATTCATTTGTTTGTATAGCTTTACATATTAATAATTGGGTAAAAAAAATATAGACAAAATAGTAATAAAATTGTAAAAAAAAAAAAAAAAAAAAAAGCATTCTCATGTGATAATTATTCCATCATAATCTACAATTCTTAAATCAAATCGATTCAAATTAAAGAGGAAAAGAGAGAGAGAGAAGAGAGAGAGAGAGAGAGAGAGAGAGAGAGGAGGAGAAGTAGAAGAAAGGAACCTCTCCTTATCAAAAAATGCATGCTCGCCAATCAAATCCTGACCGTCCATCAAACATGACCGATCTCTCCCAGCTTCTCAGCTCCATCAACTACAATGCCAACGCGTTTCACCGAATCAAACAACGGTAACACACGCTTTCTATAATGAATCGGCCTTGACAACTCTTCGTTTAAATCAATATAGATGTTACTAACACCAATTCCCTTTAATCTAAGACCTAATTTCTCCCCGACGCGCGACGCCGCTTTTGAGTCCCAGGATTGGCGAGGGAAGCGAGAGAGAGTGGAGTTGCGGTAGTGAGAGAGGAAGGATTCTTGCTCAGCGGAGGAAGCCATGGCGATTATTGTGGAAGTCGTCGGATTTGTTACCTGTGCTGTTATTTTCCGGCAGGACAGGACTAGCCGAAGGAGATGTTGCTGATTTCCTGCCATTTTTGCTTTTTTATTTTATTTTTATTTTCAGACAGAGATTGGAAAAGAGGAAGGTGCTGAGGTTGTTGGACTTGGGTAGTTTAGAAGCGGGTTTGGGTTTGGGCTAATTCATGATAATATAAAAGTATTAATGGGCTTTATTACCGGCCCTATATCCTGACAAAATTGTTTCTCAGCGGGTATTAAATATAGTTACGAGGTTCGGCCCAGCCAATGACCCGACTCCAGGTATTTATTTCAGCCATTATTTTTAAATAGCTAGTTTGCACCTGCATGAGAATCTTTTATTTCTGTTTAAAAAAATTCACAAGTTATATTAGATTATACTGAATAGATATATATTTTATGATATTAAAAAAACTTTGTTGCAACTAAAAAATGCATAATTTTTTCAATTCTTTCTTTCATTTTATTTTTCTAACTGAATTTTAAAACTCTCAAAAGCACTTTTAACAAAATTTAAATTTTTTATATCTTTTTTCTTTACTTCAAATTAATATTTTTTTTATATTTTTAAATTATTTTGATATGTTGGTGTCTAAAAATAATTTTTTTAAAATAAAAAATATTATTTTGATATATTTCCAAATAAAAAATATTTTAAAAAGTAAATACAACTATGTTAAAAATAAAATTAATTTTTTTATTTTTTATTTTTTTTTGATGGAGTGGGGCTCAAGTACTTGATCACAAGTAAATAAGCAATTTCTTGGTACTCATCAATGGCAACATATAAAAGGTCACAAAACCTCCTTCCCACTTGAGGATATATGATTTCATAGGAAAAAGACAGGCAAAGATACAAAGAGGTCGTTTGGGATTGAGGTGTGACCTGTTTTTGAAAAAATTCAAACTTTTTTTTTTTTGCTAAAATTGAGTTCGGTTTGTACTTTCTGGATCGTTTTGATGTGCTGATATCAAAAATAATTTTTAAAAAATAAAAAAACATTATTGGCATGCTTTTCGGCACGAAAAGCTATTTGAAAAGCAACAGCTACCACACTTCCAAACACCCTCAAAAAGGGCAGGCTCCTTGCTGCACCAAATGTAAAAACAACAGGGCATATTCTCAATTATATATTTAATATTTGCCCTCTACATAGACAGAAGCATGGAAATATATTTAAATAAAAAAGATGCAATCAGTCAACAACTTTCTTTACATGTACATAGAAGAAAAAAAAATCCAAATCCCATCTCTGTTGTTTACTGATCATTTGCTTCGAATTTCTTAGTCAAAAGCTGTAATCTGTCTTCAATACTCTCTTGCTTAATGGAAGCTTTGAGCTATCCCTTAATCCCTTTAGCCCACCATTTTCAGTACCTTCAACTTTATCTCCCTCCCCTTCTTCAATATCTACCTCAAAAGCAGGATGATTAAGGATGTTTTTGAGCAACTGTGTCCCTCTGAGTGCATTTGTCAAAGGCAAGTGACCTTCAGGAGTACCTTCATTAAGATCCCAAATGAACTCGTTAGGAAAAGCCCTGTAGTTGTATTGCTCAACCTCGGTGTCAAGCTTCTTCATCCACCCAACTTTGATGAAGAACTTGGTGAAGTCTTTGTTAGCTTTCAGTTGCCATATTCTTTTCTGAACACTGTATCCAAACTTGTTGTTGCTGTGATTTTTCCATAGTTCGTCGATGACTTTAAGGTCTTCCTCTGAGATAAACTGGACCTCGGAGAAGAAGACATAGCCACGCGTTTGTGCTGCTTCACCAGCTAGAACAATGAGAAGTCGGCGGGTTTCTTCATCGGCCTCGCGGAAGTTTTGGTTCGAGAGATGTTGCTGGAGTAGGTCAAGGGAGTCGGTTTTGGAAGTGGAGGGAGTAGTAGAGGTCGTGGGGGAGATGGAGTAAGCGGTGGTGGTTGTTGGGGAGGAGATAGAGAGGGAGAGAGAAGTGTCGGTGTCGATGGCGATGGAGGTGGTAGGCTTGAGGAAGAGTGAGGAGGGAGGGGTGGTGTCTGAGGGATGGAACTCGAGGAGGGATGGATGGAACTTGAGGGACCGTAAAGAGCTGGTAGCCATTGGAGATAGAAAGAAAAGGGTCTGAAAGCTGTGGAATCGTCAAGGTGATGAAAGTAGCAAGGAGGGATGTGATGGCTTTGATGGAGTGTGGGTTGGATTTGTGGTGAGAGATGAGGAATTTGTGAAGAAAGAAGATGTCATCAAGTGCAATACAGAGGTGGATTTTGATTGGGTAGATGCGGGTGAGGCTAGATCCCCCCATCTCCCCTCTCCTATTCACAAGTAAAGATGGGAAACTATGTTTGCGACCATAAAACAAAGGACAAGAAAACAAAAACAAAAATCAAAGTGCCATTCCGGCCTTCGCCTTCAACAAGCACGTTGTGCTAACACATGGTGAAGGCATCGGGAAATATTTGACTAAACTTTCCTTCAGAAATTGCAGAACAGAGAAAAGTTTGGCTTCAGTTGATGGATTTCATTTACTCATTTCAATTTGTGAATGCATTGCTGAAAACTAACATTTGAGATCACATTAAGGAGGAGCCAATCCCTGATTAGTTAGAAAATGATCATGCCACTGCTTTCCAGGGGCATGATTAATCCATTCCCAGTAACTTTCCTTAAGGTCTCTTACAAATTGTCCCCACAGCCCAAACAAGGGCTCTCACTCAACTTGTAACAGCCAAAAAGAGGGATAGAAAGCAATTTCAGTTAAGAGCAACAAATACCACTTAAGAGCAGTCTTAAAGGAAAAAATAGCAACTATAGAGAAGAACTTAACCTCATGATCCCGACCAAGCAGTTTTGATAAGTGGATGATGATCTTACTACATATGAAACGCAAAAGCACAGTTAAAAGATGAAGTTCATAAAGCTCCATCTGTATCAGTTACCCTTCCTCAAATATTTAACTACATTAATCCAGAATGACCAAGCTAATTGGATTTACACTTCTGATGTCTAAAAGATGGACCCGAGCAGGATTACAAAGCAGGTAATGCATCCTGGTATACAAAAATCTTATCTTCATGTGGTCCGCACCGAGCTAATTAGACTAATGTATGTCTTATGTTTTGTAGGATCTCTACTGATTCAGAACTAATCAAGAATCGAAAGCCTTCATGTTGTAAAACTTTGCCAAACCAGGAGCAGTTCCGTCAGACACGACATTATCTATTATGCTGAATTTCTTATAATTTGCTTTGAGGGTTTCCTCTTGCTGCTTTGCAAGCTTCTCTTCTTGGGCCAGCTGTTGCTGCAAATGAGAATCGCAATTTAAAAGAACATAAACAGCCAAAACATAATAAAAATCTACTCTACACGAAAAACATGCAAGCATCAAGCAAGTAAACTGAAATTCAATGGATGCTGTCACATGAACTTACCTGGAGCAAAAATAAATCTTCAGCAGCATGCTTTCTGACAAGACGCTTAATTTTACTTGCCACTTCAAAATCAGGGTCTTTTCTGTCCACCCAACGGCACTGTATCCTTCTACCAGGCTTGATTGGGCGATCATCAAACATCTCCACTTCTGCACGAAATGCTCTAGCAGGCCGAGGCATCCCAGACATCATGAAGGGGAACTGGGTGATCTCTGAAACAACAGCTTCGGCTTGTCTAAGACACTCCATTTCCACTAAGGCACAGCATGGGATATTTTTGGGTCCTGTGTAGTTCGGGATAAACTGCACATTCTTCACAGTCCCAAACTGACCTAGAGCTGTTCTTATGACAGATTCAGTCACTTGTGGAGAAAGGTTGTCAACGTAAACAGTACGTTTCACCTTCTCCAGAAACGCAGCATAGTCTGCTACAGCTGTGGAAGTAGAATCCATATAGGATGGTACACTCAACCTATAACAATACATCCAAAACCTAAACAAGTTAGACATTCCCAGTTTTTCAGTCCAAAAACACATTCCATCATAATTAGCCTTTACAACTAAAGTCATACCAATAACATCAAATTCATAAATCAAATAATACATAAATATCAGAAATTAAAAATCAGATGAACTTTTTCCACAATAAAGCTTCCAAAGTTTTGAAAGACTGATATAATGATGTTGCCACATGCTCCTATCCTCCTTGATTGCTCTAAATGTCATTCCATACAGTTTATTATTCACATCATCAACAAAAATAGACCCAAACCATAGCCACATAACTGGAGACTATCTTCCCATTATCCAAACCTACAACTTGATTTATCAGTCCAACATAAAATTCAGTTTCATTGCTGTACTCTCCAAGAAATCGAGACACGTGCTATATTCATAGATATAACCACACAAGAACGAAAGAATAGTACGGCGTATCAACAGCATAGTAACCATATCTAGAAGGAAAATAGTAGAACCTATCTTGACCAAAACCCACCCACCATGAATTTTGCTATTGGGAATCAACACAAAAACAACCCACCAACGTTGTATCAACAGAATGAATAATGTGGAATGCTAAGGCTGAAGTGACTGTAACACCTCATTTTAAAGCGAATCACTTATGCACCTCCCAAACCCACATGAGAAAAATATGAAGAGAACAGTACAGCATATCAACAACATAGTAACCACAACTCATTACTAGCAAATGAAAAAAAACCATATCCAAAAAGATATTAGCAAATCCCTTCTACACAGCCTCAAAACTATACGACCAGAATCCACCCACCATGTATTTGCTATTTGGAATTTTAAATACAACATAGAATCAAATCAACTGAATTCATAAACAAATTCCCTTGTTCAAAACTTCACAGTTATCAACACAAATTTTATCAAAGTGATTTGGAATTTCATAGCTTTAAGCTATCAATGAGTTCATAACTATCAGCAGTACATTAAATTACATAAAATTATTTTTAAAATAACAGTAAAAAAGTTGAAATTTTTCTTCGCTTTCAGCGACTTTCTCAGAAAACAAACAAAAACCCTAAATTTGGAATGGCCATACCTGGATCGAACGATCAAATTGAAACAGAACTAATGAAGGTGAGAAAATTTTGAAAGGGAGTTAATCTTTTACGAGAGTGAGAAATCAATTGGAAAAATAAAAAAGAGAGCCCCGAATCAGGGAAGTAGGCCCAGGTTTTTTAATTTGGGCCTTCCGAGCCTTGATTATTTTGTTAAAGATCGAGCTCTGCTCAACCCAAAATCAGGGTTGTAGGCTGAGCAAGTTCACAAGAAGGTAGGGAACAAAGATAATATATATTTTTTTTTAATAAAACAAATATCATTATGATTTTTTTAATAAAAATACCCAAACTATATTTTTATTAAATAAAAAAATCTAATTCAAAAAAGAAATTTAGCTTGTGCTAGTGCTTAAGTTGTTGAAGGACTAGATTAATCTTCAGGTTAATTTAGAATTGATGAAATTAAATTTATAACTATGAGTAAAAGATTAATGATATTATTTTTTATTATAGCTATAATCTGGCACACGGGATAAATCAGGTAGCTCAAGTCAATGATTTATTATTATTATTATTATTATTATTTTTTGTGGGGCGAAGGAAAGGAGAAAAATCAAGAAACTATGAAGGCCTAATATACAAGATGCCCATCGAATCTCCCTAGCGGTGTGACACGTAGACGATCTCTGGACAAAAGATCCTTATTTAATATTTATAACAACAAAACCCGCCCGTTCGGTGGCTGGCTCGGTTTAAGGTCCGGTTTTTTGTTTTTAATTGGGTTATTGGGTCTTGATTGAGTTAGTCAGGTCAATGTTTTTTTAAAAAAATCAAAACAATTTTGTTTTAATAAAAAAACAAAAATAAATAAAAGTTAACAGATTTGCGACCGGATCGCCGGGTCACACCTGGTTTTTTTTTTCTGTTATTTTTTCTTCAACCCAGCCCGGTTCCAACCCTGAGTCAGCTGGGATCTAGGATGGCCAGATCCCAAATAGACCCACCAGACCAGGTTTCAAAACTATGATAAAGCCAAACTTGTGCAGTAATGAAACTTCACCATGAGACGGAGGGCATCATTGGAGTTGCAGACAAGGATGTTTCGGGCGGTTGATGTTGGTCCTCGTGTGCTTGGTATCTCGGTTGATTTTGTTTTTTAAATTATTTTTATTTTTTAAAAAAATATTAAATCAATGTTTTTAAATAATTTTTAATAATTTTGATGTGTTAATATATAAAAAAATATTATTTTAATATATTTTAATTAAAAATTAATTTTAAAAATATACCTCATTTTCAAACATAAACATGAATGCGACAACAACAACAACATGAATCACAATAGAAGGATGACTAGGAATAGCTAGGTCTGTTGCAAGATTACACATGTTAACATTAACTAGTGTATTCATCAGTGTTTGACAATAAATTAATAATAATTTTATTTTAAATATATGTAAAAATATAAAACATAATTTTAATTGTCTTCTACCTGGCTTCGTTGCTAGACTCAATGTTATTAGGTTTATGACCGAACCAGATTTAATAGTCTTGAGTTTGTCATCACATCAAAATAATACAAAAATATTAAAAAAGTATTAATGTTGGGTAAGCCGGACCCAATAATTTTGAGTCTAATTGCGAGCCCCAATCAATAATGTTGGGTCTCATGGTCAAACCAAACCCAACAATACTTTGTTACTAATAAACTGAAAAGACAACACCCATAAAGTTGATGCTAAAAGTAAAGTATAAACTAATGTTTCATAGATTTAATTGTACCTTAAAATTATATATTTCATACTTTTTTATTTAAAGCCAATGAAAAAAAAAAAAAAAAGAGTCAAAGAAAGGAAAAGGTGGAGATTCAAATCAAAATATAGCCGGTAACCTATGTCAAATTTAAAAAAAAAATAAAGATAAAAGATCATAGAATAATATTGCATCAAATAAGTTTTTGGAATGCTCTAAATGATCAATACCAACAAAAAAATCTTTGAAGAAGGTTCAAGCATCTAACATATATATTTTTATTTTTTGGAAAACAATTTCACCAATTACTTGTTCTATCATATTTTTTTCACAGTAGCACATTTAGTTTGTCACCATAGATTATGCTTACCTTGTTTTTTATTACAAGCAGTTATGGGGCTTGTTACGATTTTTTTTTGTCATTCAACAGTTATTGAGATCTTTATTTCTGTTTAATATATAAAAATTGAAGTTAAGTTTGGCTGGCTAATCCGATATAATATGATGTTTTTTATAATGATATTGAATGTATTTTATGTGTATCTCATGATATTGAATTACATGTATAATAAATAAAGTATGAATATTTAAAGTCTTTATTGTTAAATAATAAATGAAATATAGATATAATGAAAATTGAAAACCCCACATATGAACGTCTACGCCTCTACGGGATAGTCGTGCACTACGATGTAAAAGTACGCAAAACGACAGCTAAATAAAATGCCCCCACGCAGGATCGAACTACGGACCTTCAGTTTACAAGACTGACGCTCTACCACTGAGCTATAGGGGCAATCTTTGGTCATGCACTAATGAAAGATATAATAATTAAATAATATGTTATGACACTTCTTACCACCTCAAAATATGTAAACATTTATTTTTATAGATACACACGTTTATGATACCAATTCAGACCGTGAGAGTTTTGTTCATGTATGATTTTCATAACCCATTTAGTTGTAACTGTATTTCCTGTTATCTATGTTTGACTGCATGTCGAGCTATCTAGGCATCAAACTGCATGAATGCATGGGTCAAAAGGCAGCACTTGCTTTGATATTTCAAAATGAAGCCACTCTCAACCTTGCTGAAGTTGACTAACAGGGATTAAGCTAAGGGATGCTCTTGTAAAACAGGAGGACTGAGTCTTGTTTGGTATTTCATCATATTAGTCTCCAGGAGGGGAAGGGAACTGTTCATGAAGGATGAGAGCACATTTGCTTATGCAGTTGCGGCTATGTTTTAATTACAATGCAATTTGCAGCCGTTTGGTAATGAAAAAAAAATAATATATTGTTTATGGATTCCTCTTTTTATTTGCGTTGAATAAAGAAAAGTGAGGATTCATTGATTTTCTTGCACTGTTCAATAGTGCAATTAACATAAATAGTGTACATTGATACACTGTTCTCTTGCACTATTCACTTAAAAAATAGTGAATAATGCAATTCACTTGCATTACGTGAATTGTATTTTTTTTTAACATTTTTTTTTAAAAAACTAGTTTAGAGAGAATTTTATACCTGATAATATTTTATCTAATTTTATTATACGCTAAAAAAATTATGGAAACTGTAGTTCTTGTCAGATGTATTTCGTACGTAATGGAATTGTAGATGGTTTCATGGAATAATAAAAAAATATTTTATATAAAGTATGATTTATTTTATGATGTAATAACAATAGTTAAATCCACAATATTTAAATTAAAAATCATCAATATTAATATATATTTTTTAAAATTATTTTATAATCTTAATTTTATAAGTATTTTTGACCAAACACATTAAATTAATTTTGTTTCAACCTCAATTTCAACCACAGTTTTAACCAAACACCTATTTTTTCAAATCAACCTCAACTAAAAGTACTTTTTATAAAATAATTTTTTTTTCAAACCATAACCATAACAGCTACCGCAATACTAAATACACTCCAAGCTGCAAGCCAGCATGTGGATAGAGCATAAGCAAAAACATGTACCTTCTGAAAGTGTCGGAATGAAGAACCATCTGATTGTAAGAATTGAATACATAAATTGCCAGCTGAAAGTTACAAGATAACAAAGTGATTGTCATGCTGATGGTAGAGGTAGAATCACTTGGTGTTCCAGAAAATTACCCTTTTTTTATATATAAAAAATTTATTCTACAAGAAACCAAATGCAAACCCAACAAACCACAACCAGGAAATCAAAATGCTTCAGGCACTCATTTCAGAAGTTATGCTGCAAGAACAATCTTTCTTGAGGTGAAGCAGGTCCAATCTCTTCCTCCAAACTCCTCAACCCATCCCCGGCGTTTGCAACATAGCCTAAATTTCTTGTTGAGGTTTTACCATCGACATCTGCATCGGAGGCTGAAGACTTTCTCCCTTGGGAGGAAGTAACACTAGGAAAAGTTATCCACGACGGCGCTCGGAACTCGATCCTTTGGTCTTCTCCTTCTACAACATCAGTTTCTGAGACCGCTGATCGGTTTGAAGATCTTTGAGAGGATTTCTTGTGCAATCTACTGCTTCCAAGAACAACTTCGGTTGGCAATATTGGTTGGTCATGACTTGGACTGCCCATCAGTTGTGCAAGGGCACGTTCCAAAGCTGTTGTTACTTTATCCATGGATGGCCTTTCCTTCCCCCTCATTCTGACACACTTGCAAGCCACATTTGCAATCCTTTTCAAAGCTTCAGGATCGGAGGGAGGCTTCAAAACTGGGTCCAATATGGCTGATATATCTCCTGCTTTGATCAGGGGAACTGCCCATTCGACTATATTTCCTTCTTCGTATTGCATATCTATGGCCTTTCGGCCACTGAGGATTTCCAGGAGTAACACGCCAAAGCTATAAACGTCGGATTTGGTTGTGAGGTAGTGAAGCCTATAGTACTCAGGATCAAGGTAGCCAAGAGTTCCTGCAGGTAGCTCAGCCAACGGCGAGCTACTATTAGCTGGCCCTAACAAAGAAAGGCCAAAATCAGACACTCTGGCGTTGTGTTCTTCATCAATGAGAATGTTTGAAGATTTGATGTCTCGATGAATTACGGGTGGGCAAGCGTAACCATGCAAGTACTCAATTCCCCTAGCTGCTTGTACTGCAATGGTAACCCTTCGAACCCAATTCAATTGCTCTTTCAAGGCAGGGTTCTTTCCATGAAGATGCTGGTGCAAGGATCCATGAGCCATGAATTCGTAAACCAGAAGCCTTTCTCCACCTTCTTCACAATAGCCAAGCAAGTTGAGCAAATGAGCATGGTTTAGTCTTGATAGCAGATCAAGCTCGGTGTGGAATTCTTTCGAGTTTTTCTGCTTATCTGAACACACTATTGCCTTCTTCACTGCAACAAGTGTCCCATTCCTTAAAACCCCCTTATAAACACATGAGAAACTTCCTTTTCCCACTAGGGATTCTTCCTTGAATCCGCTGGTGGCCTTCTCAAGTTCCTCATAAGTGAACATCTGTGCCCTCCTTAACTTGATCTCATCCATGTAGGGGCGGATTCTTCCGTTATCTTTAGAAACTGAAGAACCGCTACCACTGTTTTTCTTGGTCTTTGATTGTTTTGCCGAGCATTGACAGTTCCTCAACCTATAGCGAACATACAAAATAGCAGTTGTTGTCACAATCACCACCAAGAACATAGCAAAGCCAATCTCCGCAATAATGACTGGCAATTGCAATGACCAAAACCTGTTCTTTTCTTTAGCATTATTGGAATACAAAGAAGAACAGTTTGAGAAGCATTCTGATGAATAACAACTGGAACAATTATAATCACACTGACGATCTGATTTCGAATTGCATTTGGTTTTCTGGTACATTTCAGCAGGACAACCATTACTGCAAGACAAGCAAGCACGGGAGCCTGGAGATGTGCACGGTGTGCTGGCACCAACAAATTCAAAGGAACCGGGAGGGCAAGGAGTAGTTTTGCAGAGTCCAGGTGAAACAGCTAGGGGAAGAGAGCTAGGGAACCCAAGACCCCAGCAAACAGGTTGGAGAGATTTCTCGGCAAGAATTCCACAAGTGAAGTAGTTTCCAGCAGCTATTTCGTAGACCTTAATGCCAGCAGGAGTCGGAGTGCTTGGCTTTACAATATAGCCCCAACAAATCACCTCGCGGTCGGAACTCTTGATTCCACAAGCATGGAACTTTCCTCCTACGACAGACAGCAGAGGATCACTCGGAGGCAAATCAACATTTCCTTGATTCAAATATGCTGCTGATATCACAGAAATCTCTTCTTGAAGGTCCAAGCTCCTTCCCCAACAGAAGGCTCTTGAATCCACCCCCTCTAGAATCCCACAAACATGATATCCACCAGCTGCAATCTTTTGAAATCTCATTTCTTGAGGAATCAAGCTGATTACACGGCTACTAGCCTGATCACCCCAGCAGAAAACAGTCCTGTTCTCGGAAAACAATCCACAATTAAAGTCAGAACCAGCTGAGATTGATTGAATCTGCCCATCAAACACATGGTTCCTTGTCATGTTGTAACCCCAACAGTCAACAAGAGAAAGGTTTCTACGCCTGCCTGTTAAAGGCTTTCTCAAACCACATAAATGGTAATCACCAGCACTGATTTCAACATACTCAGCCTCTTCCATCATAGGCTGAGGCACACCTGGTCGAAGATAGCCACTACTTCCCCAACAATACGGTCGGTTAGATTCCAACAGAAGCCCACAAACAAAGCCATCTCCAGCAGTTAGACCAATGAAAGGAAAATAAGCTGGAGTTTCATGGATTATAGCTGAATTTGATCCATAACAATTCACAAGATGAGACCCATCTGATTTTATGCCACAAAAGGCAGGACCTTTCTCACCATAAGAAATGGCAATGGAAGACATGGAGCCTAAACCTGAGACTAGCCACCATAAATCTGATAGAACAACAAATTGAACCACAAATCCACAATTCCGTTTGCTAGTCATCAAGACCCTAATAAGGAAATCTCTAACAGAATGGTTCCAATTCCCCATCACACCAGCCAAACCCCAAGATACATAGATATGAAATGCCACCAACCTGATGTTTTTTTTATGGTTAACCACCAACACTACATGTAGACAGGGACTTCATTGAGGAGGACTTGCATGTTAGCTAGCCTCTTAAACCAAGATGTAAAATTCTGATGTCTATCATTGTTCCACAACATAAACCAGCAAAGAAATGCAAAAATCCATTAAGAGCAACACCTAAACACCAAGCCATACTCCTGTTTTTGCACCCAAAGACCACAACACACTACCCTCAAGCATAAGCAACAATGGAGAAGAAAATGTGATGAACAACACAAATATACTTGAAGCTACTGATGGTCAACCAAAAAAAAACCAATATCCAGAATAAAAGAACTGGCTATCTTAACACAAGAACCTCTACAAACACAACACCTTAAGCTGAAAATCCAAGAACTTGTCCAGGTTTTTATCTCTATACCTCCCTGCTTTAAAAAAAGAACTTACCCTTTAACTGAAAGATAGAATTCTTCTGCAAGTTTTGGATCCAGAAACTTGCATTAGATCACATTTAGAGCCAAACCTCAGCTTCTTTCAAGTATATCTTCAACCCCACCTCATTTTTAGTAAAAAGGGCTTCTCTCTTATGCATGTGGGCTCCTGAAGAATGCCAACACTGCTTCAAGAAAGAAAGAAAAAAAAACCTTGAGGTGGGATGAGTTTGTTGATGATGGTTACAGGAGCATTGTGGTTTGAGGCGAGAGAGAGAGAGAGAGAGTAATAAATGTCCATAAAACTGCATCTTCTCAATACAGGCAGGTGTAGGTGAAGACAATAAATGAGGAAGTTAATGCTATATGATGTTTTTCATGCCTTGTTTACTGCACTCTATAGCTTTTGTCAAACCTCTTCTTTTTAACTCTTTCGCTTCTTGAGTCAAAGTGTAAAAACCACCTTCTTCTTCTTTGATAGGTTCTCATCTCATGCATGGCTTTGGCCTCCAATGAATATACTGTGCAGAGTTACGAATTTTATGTATAAGAATTCACTACAATTAGCATCCTCCAAAAGATTTTTCAATGATTATCATCATAATTATACTAACCGTCATAAAGATGTTATTATTGTCCAAAAAAAAAATTCAAGAAATCCTGCTTGCTATTAATAGTTTTTTGTTAATGACTAGTCAATTGTTTAAGTTGATAATTCTCATCTAAGTTTCAAATTTAAATTTTATATATGGGTAACGTACTTAGAAATAAAAGTTATTGTATTAACACGATCTGATAAACTAATCTGATAATTTCCCTATTCAACTCTTTACTCGGATTGAATTTCAAATCAAACTAGATAAAATTTAATGTGGCATGTAATTAATCTACCAAGAATGCTAACCAGCAACTCAATTTACTAAATCAAAGTTTGATTTGATTTTAAAAACTTAAATGATTTAGTTTTAAATTTTTTAAAAATATTTTAAAACAACCCAATTTAATGAAAACTCTACTTCTAAAAAATCCAAAATGTTCGTGAAAATATAGGTAAAAAAAAAATTGTTTCTGTTAATTCCATTTAGCAATGGGCTGAAATCAAAATTGAGGTGCACTGAAATATATAATTTGTTGTTAGAAAATAATATAAATTTAATAATTAGGTATTTTTCAGTGTGATAGCTTAAATGATTAAATAATTAGACTTTAAATCTTATTTTTTTTATTTAATTAAATTAACAAAATTAAACATAAAACAATAAAAGAAATTCATTTTTTATTAAAAAATTGAAGATGTCTTAGGGTTAGCCAGGGACCTCCCTTTGTTGCCTAAAATTAGGAAGGTTAGGTTAAAAATTAAATTTAGGTGGTTGGATAGTACTTGTACCTTTGTTTAGTCTTTAAAAGAATTAATGGGCTGTACTCCTCGTCCTAGACATAAGGGTAAGGATTATGATCTATATATATCTTGATTGGATTAAGGATAATTTTAATATTATTGTATGCAAATTGTTTTTTTTTTTTTAAATGATAGAAGTATTTTCAAATTAGTTTATGTATTAATTGAGATTTTTTTCCTCAATTATTTCAAAAACACATTTATGTATTTAAAGAAATTTAATTGAAATTGCAAAAAATTAATTAGAGAACACTAGTATTAACACCACCACCACCACCACCACCATTATTATTATTATTATTATTATTATTATTATTATTATTATTATTAGTAGTATATAAAAGAAATTCATAGGGTCATGTGATATGACAAGAGCACAAATAAGTCCCCATTTCAAGGGATATGCATACAGCGTAAGATGGGGATTTTGCATGATACCATCGAATTAAGGAAAGGGGCTAGCCAATGAACATTTATTAATTCATATCTTTGTTCTATTTTTTGTCTTGTTTTGGTGGGTTTAAGCTTGATTTTGAGTTTGGTTCGCAAGGAAGATTCACAGTTTAATTAAAAACAAGAGCCAATTTCTATTAAAAGAAGAAGAAGAAGAAGAAGTTAACCCTCGTATTTAAAATCTCAATCCAATTTAGACAAGCCAAAATATTTTCACTTCATGACTTGATCTAAACTAAATATCATGTTAAGTAGAATAAAAGTTGTCATATTCAAACTTGGTCAATCTAATCAAAATTTAATTGATACTATATGGTTTTAATTTATTTATTAAAAAAAAACTTGAAATAATATTGTTTTAAATCGACTTAAATCAATTTAAATTGATTCATTTAACTTATTACTCAAACTTCAGAGTCAGGTAATAAAGCAGATCAAACCAAGTTTTATAGCTTACAAAACAAACAAATAAGTAAATGTCCAAAAAATAAAGGTTAAGCTGCAGACTTTTCTATAGTTTTATTTTGTCTACTTGCTTCCTCTAGTTCTGTGTGCCTTGATATTTTTCTCAAACGGCTATTATTTTATATTACTTCTAATAGAATATTTAATCTTGTTGGGAGGATCAAATACCATAATCTGAAAGGTTAGCAGGCTTCAAGCAAACCCTAGCTGGCTAGGATACCTAGAAATCTCTCCTTGACCACCCCACAGAAGAATGGATGCCAAGAACGCAGCAACCTATTATAAGGTACAATGCAAAATAAATTCAATGAATTTTGAGATAAGCATCCAATATAATAATGTGTTAGATTCATAAAAATATATCATATCAATGTGATTAAAAAAGATATATTTAAACTTAATTAACATATAAATCGACTTGAAATACCCATAATTACCACTAAATCAAATCAATATTATTCAAAAGAAACCTAGTAAGCTTTTTGGAGCCCATGTTATGAGCTACACACAAGGGTACACATCTAGTAAATCATTAGAGGAAAAATCTTTTCATAGAAAAAGATTTGGACTGCGTAAATAAGTGAGAGAACTGCCTTTTGAAGCGGCCACAATTAGAGTATGTTTATAATGTAATAGCAATTATTTTTTAAATAATATTTTATATCAAAATGTATGTTAATAATATTTTTTTTTATTTTTTAAAAAATTATTTTTAACATCAACACATCAAAACGATTTAAAACATATAAATTATATTAAATTTTAATAAAATAAATTTTAAATTTTTTAAAAACACGGTTTACACGATGACCTCACTAAACAAAGTCCAGTAGATTCGTGTGCTTAGAATGAAAATGTAAAAAATTGAAGAGTTTTAAATTGAATAATCGGTTACATTGACCAACCTTGAGCCACACAGTTAGCTATATAAATTAAAAAGTCGACCGTCCAAGAAGAAGAAAAGAGTAAGGAACAGAAAACAACACAAGGGTTATAATTTTAAAATAGATTTCATTGTTATTAAACCCAGCTGCGAGTCTATTAGAGACCTGATCATTTTGGGATCTAGCTAGAGAATTGATCCATTTTAACTTTATTGATTCAATTAATCAATTAATTAACTTGTATTAATTGATTTAGTTAAAACCCAGGTTTTTTTTAAAAAAAAAACATACCATAATTTTAAATTTAAAAAGTTAAAATAATAATGTTTTGATTAATTTTTGATCCAGCGCGCCCGAGATATAATCATGTTAGGTACTATGCCTTCACTTGTTTTGGAAGCTATACGTTTTTTTTTCTTATTAATTTTAATTATTTGTTATAATATTTATGATTTTTTATGTTGCAGTTAGTAGAAACTTCAAGGTCATTAATCTATATTTAGAGTAGAGTCTCTTTGAAATTATAGAAATTATAACGATTTAAAATATTTTTATAAATATATTAAAATAAAATTTTTTATTTTAAAAATTATTTTAACAACAAAAGATGTGAAATATAATTTTTATTTTATTTTAAATAAAAAAAAAGAAAATCAATTTTTTTTTTAAAATACAGTGCAAACACTCCCTGGTAGTCTTCACGAGTTGTGATTTTTTTCAAATTTTCAATTATAAGATGTCCGTTTTACGTGTATTTCATATGCAAGGAATTAGAAAGGTATAAACTCCATGTATAAATAAATATTTAAGTGAACTGACTGAGCAGATGCTGAAATTTATTGACGAGGAATCTCCTACAGACTCAGACGTTGATGAAACTAAACATTAGCCCATAATGTATCCTCCAACCCTCAATTAGATCTTCAAACTCAAATTTTATTTAATTAGGTCCCTCACTAGGTAGCCATTTGAAACCTGATTATAATGTTTTTGAAAAATGAGATAATTTCAAAGTATTTTTTATTCAGGCATAAATAAAAATAATATATTTTTTATTTTTTACATCAAAACAATATGAAAATATAGTAAAAAAATAATTAATTTTAAATAATAAAAAAATCCAAATTTTTTTTGAAAAACATAGCTTTTCAAACACACCTTATTGGTCTCGCCCCACACCTCTCTTTTTTATTCTCCTTAAACATCATATTTTAATAAGCTATGATTTTTTGGGGGTTTGGATCCTTAGGCAGTCCAAATGGAATACTTTTTTTTTTCTCTTAATAAACTATGATTAATATATCTTTGTCAACACTTAATGAGCATCTAAAAACACTGGTGGAACTGACTCTAACAAAACAGTAAGTTTAAATGAGATAAAGTCGAGTGCTGAAGGAGCTAACTTTCAACTTGGAAAATCTCAAACCTTACCTATGTTGAGCTTCATATTTTGTCCATAGCAAAGCCCATTGGATTTTGAGCTTCATATTTTCTTCTGCCTTCACCAACTAGAAGGATAAAAGCCCAACAAAAACAAAAAAGAGGAGAAACCCCTCTCTAATGCTTCTTGGCATGTAATTTTTAATCCTTTTTCCTTCTACGTCCTTCCATTTTATCCTCTCTCCACTTGATAAAACATACCATAAGATTTTGAAAAATCAAGGCAAAGATCAATAAAACTCCAGGAAATCTTGTTTTACGAATTCATAAAAGAATCGGAGGTTACAAAATCCGGATGATATACAAATCTGGCAATCGGTACAAGAGAAAAAAAATACAGTACAGATAATTATTACAAAAAAGACAACAATTTGATATTTACCTTGTACTTCAGTATTCAGATTGCTTTTGTGACTGCTCTTGTGGCAGCAGAAAAATTACAAGGCTTTAACCACCTTGAAGACTGTAGTTTTCTTTCCTGTGTGAACTGATCTCCAAAAAATGTTGAATCTGCAACTTAATGAAAGTAAGATGGGCCATTAATACAAATCTAAAGTCAATTATCGCCATGCATACATATACATGTATCTGCATGCATGGCCGGCATGTACATATGTATTGAATGAATGAATGACGCCAATCATCATCATCATCACATATATATAATTCACTTCGTGGTAAGAGAGCAGCAATCTCGATTTAAGCCATGTGTATGTGAAATGGATGAGTGTTCTGTTCTTAAACTTGTGGGCCTTTATCTGTGTCAGGAGGTCTAAGCATGTGTTATGTTATTTTAGGTGGAACTTCCTCAGTTGGAAGATTAATCAGTTTAACTAAAAATGAACGTATGCGAGCAAGCACATTAATAAATGAATGCATGCATGATTCCGGAAACCGATCCGTTTAAAGAGCAGACCGTATCTACTGTAGTTACAGAATAACATGATTCCCTTTCAACAACTCTAAACGAGATGTTCTATATACAGACTGCTTCGCAATAGAGAAGATTTGGCTTGTTTCACATCCAAGGAAAGTAAAGAGTAAAATGAGTGCTGTGCTTACCATAAACTGTACCCTAAATTTGGAAACAGCCAAATAATAATATCAATCCAATTGTTGCGATGCAGGCAGCATGTAGAACCCGAACTCACTGGAACCAAAAGAAAGCAAGAATAGCAGGGAATCACTAACATTTCAAGATAAATACAATGGCAAAAAGTTAGAAGCCTAGAACATAAGACATGAAAACTAGCAGCTCTGATGCCAATATAGGTCATGGTCTACTGGGTAGATGTATGGCCTAGGTCATGATTAGTTATCCACTTAAACGAGGTGTCCATTTGCGGTAATTCGTAGTATGACCAAAGTAATGCATCAAGAGAGAACCTTAGAGACTAGCCTCATGGATCTTCTAGGAAGGACCTTTCCAGCAGAGCGCCTTGTGCTTCTTAAAATTATTGTGTCATGCTTACCACAGCCATTTTGACTCGCCCTGTCTACATGTGACCTCTTTCTAAGGAGTTCTTCACTTGATATGAGAATTTCAGACTTCAAAGAAGTCTTACCAAATGAGTCATCAACCTGCGAGCATCTGAACGAGGCAGATTTGCACACAATCAGATAACAGCATAAATAAAAAACAGTAGAAAAGGAGACTTTTACAGGAAAAATAAATTACACTGAACTCTCCCTGCCACTGATAGCATTGCTCCATTCCTGCAAAGGTGGAATGTGGTTTTAACTCATTAGCTTTACTGGGTATACTTGGCAGAAACCAAAAATAGATGTAGATATCTTACAGATAAGAAGTAAAATTTTCCGTTTTAATAAATAAATATTGTTTCAACAAGGTTCCATAATAGTAGTCAGCTTTGCATGCTGCTCCAGCACATAAGAGGAATGCATAATAGGGCCAAGAAGATTCTTCCCAAGTAATCAATTTACAAAAAGAGACCAGCTATGAGAGAGTTAGAGAAGTCAATATACAAAACTGTCTTCTGATTAAATTTGTAAATCTTACAATATAAATCAGAGAATATTTGCTAACTGACAGTTCAAAAACTTTTACAGTTCTGTCAGCAAATGAGGGAAATTTTAATTGCAGAACACATAAAACTACTCTTAACTCATTTCTTTCAGCAACAAACAGAAAAAAAGATTACAGCAAAATTAAGTGAGACAAGCAATAATATCATCTGAAGCATGGAATCTTTAAAATATTTAGCTGCTATTGAGCACCTCACAATTAGGATTACAATGAATGAAATGTCCAACAAAATAGTGGATGTGGACAACTCACAAGCAATAGTCAGAACTAAAGCTATTTTACAGAATAGTATTGGAAAATTCACTGACATTTGAATTAGTCAGAACTTTACCCAAGGATCATCTACAATCATCAAAACCACAGGATGAGATATTGCAAAACCATGTTCTTTTCTTTTGGTAGATAAAGAGGCTGGAAAACCATTTTGCTATCCACCCACACTTCCAAATTCTCCTAAGAACTAACCTTACTGCAGGGAAAACAAAAGGAAACAAAGGGTCTCTACAGTGACAATATAATTTTATATTTGACAGTGAGGCAGATGAAACTCCCATCCATAACTATTTGATAATTTGAAATAGCTCAAGCTTCATAGCATTGCCTCGTGATTTATCTTGATCTCCAAGTTCTAATATGAAGAAAGTGGCCAGACATCTAGGACACAGGACATAGCCAGATGCCACACTTTCAAATCTAGATATAGTAGATATCAAGAAAAACCATGAAAATGCAACATAGTATGTTCACCCAAAGTAGACAAGAAAAGGTATAACCTGCTCTTCGGAGCATGCGGGCACCTGGTTATCGCAATGATTGTTCTCACTTGAGTTGGCTAATCCATCCTGCTCAGATCCTCTATTGTGCTTTGAATTATATGGATCCAAGAATTTGCCATTTTTATGAGGTAAACATGATGCATCTTTAGGATAATTTCCAGTTTCTGATAACTGCATCTCCATAAAGCATCCAGGGAACACAGCACTAGCATTCTCAAGATTACAACTGTTCTGCTGGGTTGAATTCTCACAAACTTCATCATCACGCTTTGAACTCTGATGCACCAATGCAATACAATCTACAGAACCGTTGGAGATGGAGTTTACAGCAAAATTGCAGGCTGTCTTTTCTAATGTAGTGTCAGTGATATCTGAATCAGGGGCAGCGATGCTCTCCTTTTTACTACAGGATTCAGTGTTCGAAGTTTTCTGGTTCTGCCCATCAGAACTGGGTTCAGCTGAGGCAAGTCCTGGATCCGCCTCCAAGGATTGCGTAACATCTACAACTACACCACAAGGTATTATGGGTGATGAGATTAGGGAATTATTACCTCCAACTGGATGACCATTACTCACACTAGTATTTTTTCCTGCAACTGAACTTGGAGAAGGATCAGTTTGCACAGAGTCATCCCCGATTTGGTCAGAATCCATATTCTGAAGAACAGAACTTTTCATTTTCTTATTACTCTCTCCAATACACCCAAGCTCTTGATAAAGACTCCGAGACTTGGTATTAACCACATTGTCGCACAAAGAAACTTGATTTTTATATTTCTTAATCCACTCTGATGGGCTTGAATTCAGATCAACACAAAGCTTAATTCCCTCTTCCGAACTGACATGAAATTCAAAAGATGCTGGGACATTTGCAGTAGTTATCATAGAAGGCTGGGCATTCTCTTCAGAACTGGCTATAGTATTTACATCTGCACCATGAAATGGGGGCGAATCTTCTACCCTGCCACCAAGGCTTAATTGGGGCTTATCATGGTTGACATGACTCCCAGCATATTGAGAAAAAAACTGAGATGGAGATACCTCTCGAAAATCATTAATTAAGCCACCAAAGATTTCCTGTGGATATCAGCAGGAGATCAGATTTTGCAGCACTTATAATGCAGATAAAAAGTATTCAAAATCAAGAGATTCCTTTGATACCGGCCTCTAACATCTCCCATGTTGATTAACACATGCGGAATTTAAGACCCATCTTGAGTCAATCAAAAAGGAGGAATATGCATCATGCACGGTCTATATGGAAGCATTTCAATCATTCAAATCTTAATAAACACTTTCACCCAGAAAAAAAAAAAGAAAAAAATAAACAAACCTTATTATAAGCTCCAGGCCCAATAAAACTTTCCAATTTATTGTATTTGAAATTTCTATTCCCTTTGTTAATCTCCTCTCCAGGACAAGATCCGAGTTCAAAACCATCTGAAACAGAAATAATGATCAGTTTTCATAAAAATCTATATCAATTTGATAGAAACTCAATTTACAATCAGAAATATAATACTAAATTCAATGAAATTAGAATCACAGAGTTTGGTGGTTTGCAAAGGCACAAACCTTGTATAGAATTTAATGCAGGCTGCAATGGTGGCATCGAAGACGTATGAAGTAAAGCATTTTGACCCCCACCTATGGTTGTGCTAGATGATACCAAACTCAAACCCTTCCTCTGCAAATATGTCAAGGCATCAGTGTTTCAGTGTACTTGCTAACAAGCAAAAACATTTTAACTGATATCAAAACAAATGCAGAACTCAAAATCTGTCTGCGCGTGGAAAAAAGAACAAAATTTCAAACCCTCATGCCATTAGCATACCATGCAAAACAATACTAAAACTTGCCTAATTTTCACAACAACCTCCTCAAATACATATTAAACTCATGAATAAGTTCAAAAATAACAAAAAAGCAATTTCTAAAACATATTAAAAAACAAAATGGTAACTTCTTCAAGAATGAACTGCACTCAATCGAATATCCAAAATTCATTATTTAACAAAAGCTAGTAAGTACTTCAAAGTTTCTACTCAAAAAGCTCATAGCAAATTAACATATCAACTATCCATAAAACACGCGGATGGTTTCAAATAAAACAAAAACTACGAATTTGGCATATAAAGCATGCCGATAAGTTCAAAAACCTCGAAAAACATTTTCTACAACATACTAAAGAAACCAAATCATACTTCTTCGGGAAAAAACCGCGCTCAACCAACTCGATTCTGCGACTCATTATTGAACAAAACACGCTTCCATGCCAACCAAAACTAGCATTTACTTCAAAAACTTTCTTCCTAAACAACTCATATCAATTACATACCATATATTCATAAAACACACAGATAATTCCAAACAATATTAACAAAACTACAAATTTGGAAAACTATTAACAAAAATTAAGTCAAAAAACTTATAAAAAAATTGCCTAATTTTCCAATTTACGTCCTCAACACTACAAATTTAGCAAATTAAGAACAGAAATTGAGATTCCTCATAAAATAATTACCATAAAGTAAAACGCAAGCGATTCGACCATTTCGGAAGTTGATTTTCTAGCAGGCAAACTACATTGCTTACACAAACTTTGAAGTTCTTTTCTCGAAAGTTTGCGAAAATACTCCTTTCCGTCCTCGCTCTCTTTATTTAGCATCTGCAATTAGCAATTAATTAGCAAAAATTAAGACATAATTAAGGAGCTAAAGTGCAGAAATTTTAATTCAAAAAGAAAATGAAGAGAATACAGTGCAAGCTCAAGTCTCTAAGGAGAGTGTTTGGGTGTTTAGCGTACCTGATCGGATATTTTCCGGGAAAGATGGCGAGAAAGTGCAGGAAAATGCGAGAAAATTCTTCGCGTTTACTTAGCAGAGAAGACTGATGAGAGTCGGCAAATGCCGTGTTTTTATGGGTTTCATCTTTCAAAATCTTGCCTTTTCTTCTCAATAAAAATAAATAAATTGAGGATATTAACTTTTTGGAAAATCTCAGGACAGTCCCCACATTTTTTATTTTTCAATTAGATTCTTAATGTATTAATAAGTTTTTAATTGGATCCTTTTGATAGTTTTGGTTGACAGAATTATTAAGTTATCATTTGTAACTCATGTAATTTCTCTTTTCGTGTATAAAAAATTCTCCTCCTCACATGATCTTAAAGTATCTGATAGTTTTAAAATTATATATATAAAAAAGAAATGATGGGAGAATAAATGGAATATAATGGAGAGTTTATTCCAACCAAATCATATATAAAATTTAATTTAATTAATAACTTATTATAATTTTTATGTTTAAAATAAACTTATTAAATTGCAAAATTAAATTTAATTATACTATTTGAAATATCTCTGGACAATTAAATTACATTAAAAAATTAAACTTAATTAATATTTAAATTGATATATTTAAGATGAAAATTAAACGAACAAATAAACTAAATAATGCCTGAAAACTCTTACTATATTTTTAGAATAATATTTTATATCTGGAATTATTATAGCAAATTAGAGGGTCTCCTTCTCTGATTCATTTTTGTTTATTTTTTATGAGAATTTTCAATTTCAAATATTTTATTTACTCATAAATTACCAATCATAAAAAATGCTATTTAGAAAAGTCAATTTGATAATCTAGATTTTTAAATATTGTAAATATAATTTTTTATTTATTTATATACACTATCATTTAATGTACTAAAAGAAGAAGAAAATACTGTTATTTTAATATATTGTGCTCTGTTTTTTTTTTTTTTTGGTCAGTTGGGTTTCGGCTTTTTTTCAACATATGTAGGAATTATTTTATTTTTTAGGAGAAATGAGATTATGGCATTTTATATGGCTATTATATTAGAGTGCATGATGAGCCTATAGAATGATATATTTTTCAATTTGACTTCTCAACAGGATGGAGATGCCTTAACAATTAATCTATTAACTAGTACTCCATAGTCCATACTATCAATTAGCATACAAAAAAAAAAAAATTAATCATGGCCCATCAACATTCCTTTATATGTTACATATCTCTCTATGAATTTTACATTATAATTTGAAAATAAATCTATAAAAATATCATTTTAAAATAATAATAAAAATATTGCCGGAAGTTAGTGTTGGTGGGTGTTTCTTTTTGAAGTAGCTATTGTAATTATAGTTTGAAAAAAATAAGTTTAGAAAAAATACTTTTAGTTGTAGTTAGTTGGATTTAGATACATGTTTGATAAAAACTGTATTGAAGTTTATGTGTAGTAAAAAAACATGTATAAAAAATTTTAATAAAATGTTTTCTCTATTTGTTTTTGCGTTTAAAAAGAGTTTTTGAAAAAAAAAAATAATTAATTTTTTTGCTTCAAATTAATATTTTTTTATTTTTTAGATTATTTTGATATGGTGATGTCAAAAATGATTTTAAAAAATAAAAAAATATATATTATTTTAATACATTTATAAGTGAAAAGCACTTAAAAAACCAATTACAACCACACTCTCAAACACTCATAATCATGAAATTCAGTTAAAAAAAATATAAAAACTGCTTCATAAAACCTTTGTTTTCAAACTCAATTTTTTAATGAATCCCACAATATAAAACACAACTTGATTTATTACAAATTTATTATCATGTATGTTTCATCGCTAACGTGAAAGTTAGAGGAAAATAAACGCGCTTTTATTGGCATGGGCGGAGCTACATCATCCACGGAGAAGAACAAATGCATTTACCCCCTTAAATTTTCAATACTTTCATTTTAGTCCTCTTTAATTTTATCATTTCAAATTCATCCTCTACTTCTTAGATGTTTGCCCCCACTTTTCTTGAAAAGCTTTACTTTACTCCCTTTATTTTTGAATCTTGGCTCCGCCCCCGTCCATTGGTCGTTGCTCAGAATGTTAAGGGATGAATTGGCAAGTTACATTCTTCCACGTGTTTGACAAAATCTACCCGTAACCTGCCAGCTTTAGACTATAAGAAATCAAATTTTATTGTTGATTGGTTGATGAACAAAGCTATGGTGATGGAGCTTTATTTGCATACTTTTTAGAACCCTTATTTAAGCTGTTTACTTCTTATTTTGTTGGACATTAATGGGATTTCTTGATCTTGTTCATGCCCTAATTAGCAGTTTGGATTTTGACATTTTTTTAATAAATAAGTAAAAACTTTTGTGTTTTATCTATCCAAATATTATTGCTTAATTTTAAACTAAAATTTTGTTCTTCATAATTATACCACAAAAAAAATTATGACTAGTACTTTTAAGGGTATATTTGTAATTTTTATACCATGTTTGTTTGTTAACAGGGCTATATATAACATTAATGATTACAAGTGAAAAACAAATGATTTTAATCATGATTTCAATTTCAATTACACAAGGTAGGATCTTGATTGTAAGTGTTGATTAAGATCTTAATTATACTAATCTTAACTAAGAAAAATGTGATAGAGGAACAAAAATGAATTAACTTGGTTTAAATATTCTAATAAGATGGTTCCATATTATATGTTTTTGTGTTTTTGAAAAATTTAAATTTTATTTTTTTTTTTTTTACTTCAAATTAATATTTTTAGGTATTTTCATATCATTTTGATATGTTGATATCAAAAATAATTTTTTAAAAATAAAAAAAATATTATTTTAATGTATTTTTAAGTGAAAAATACTTTTAAAAACAACCGCAACCATATTCCTTAACAAACTTATCTTTTCATATTTAGTTTCTCCAAATATACATCATTAAGTCATGACTTGCATGATTTATGATAAATGTGGATTTATCTTGCAATGATAATTAGCATCAAATTTAATATGAATACAATCTAATTCTTTAATAGTTATTAGCATTTTGATAAGAGTCAAAATTAATCTTCAATTAAGTACTGTTGATGTAAGATAATTTTTATTTTAAAATTTTTTTTTAAAAAATATATTTTTCTTGAAAAATATTAATTTTTTTTAATTTAATATTTTTCAATAATTTTGATGTACTGATTTTAAAAATTAAAAAAGAAATTAAAAAAATTTATTTTAATATATTTTCAAATAAAAATACTTTTTTAAAATAAAATTGGAGTAACTTAAAAGAAAATTGATATATTTCAGTAATGTTGTTTTTTCCAACTTTAAGTACTATTAATTCGAAAATAATGGTTTTCTCAAGGAGAAAAAAAATAAAAGAAGAAAAAGACAATTTTTAATTGTTTTTTTTTTTTTTTCAGTAGCAGACAATCAATATTCAATAGCCTATCACATCTTACTAGCCAATGGGAGACATCTTATGATCTTGTTAACAAGGAGCCAAATTCTTAGCCTATTGTTGGCCCACAAGCTGCTCACCTGGATCAGGCTCAGGCGAGCACAACTGCAGCTAACATTTTCACAACTATATAAAATTATTGTCCGTTACTCCGACACATAATTCATTATACAATTCAATAAATTCAATTTAAGTGATTTTATTTGACAACTTAGACCAATTAAATATTGTTTTTTAAACTAATAAAACTCATCTATTATTATTTTACAAAAATCTTTCCACATTACGGGTTATGAATAGTTGTTCTGCGCTAATGGTTACCTCTTTATGTAACAAGGTTTTTTTTTTTTTTTTTTTTTTTTCCAAAAAAAAAAACTCTTAATAAAAAAGGATCCCTAGAAAAAGCTGACGACTGGGTAGGTAAATAAAAGTTTTGGTTAGTTTCTTGTCCTAATTTTTCATTTTTGATAAAAAACTTGTTTGGCAATTGTGATTGTTTTTTAAATAATTTTTCGTGTCAAAAAAAATAATAAAAAAAAAAAGCATAAGCATCACCATATTCTTATTTTTTTTTATTTTGGCTACAGGCAACGAAAATGTCAGGTGGAAGAGTTACAAACCTTCCACCATTCCACCACCATCAACTCCAATCGACTTTCAGCAACTCGCTCAGCAAATCAGAGCACTTACAGAAGCTATTTTGGCTACCCAACAAATCAAAGCTTTTCCTATCCATCCACCACCAGTTCTTCGACAACATGCATGTTCCTCTAACACCTCCCGTGCACCAGCAGCTCCATTTCACGTAAGAAACTGGGAAAAACAAAATGGAAGAGCACTCCCACTGTTTCTAAAAGCAGATCTCGTTATCATGAGGACTACTCCTATACAGGGTCACCAGATCAAGACCGCCGCCGATCAATAGGCAAGGCTACTGGTCATACCTCTCGACAACAATCTCGTTCTCCATCAGAATCTTATTCTAGTAGCCCGGAGCCTAAAATAGCATGCGGGGAAGAGGATATAAGTGACAGAAATATCACCTATGGCATATCAGAGACTCTCCATTATGCCAAAATGTGCTAAACACACACCTCCCCGAAGACTTTATCGTTATAAAAATGAATCTGGACAATTATAATGATTTTTATGATCCTAGAGAGTACATCCAAACATATAAGCAAAGCTCAACGATAATTTGTTATTGAACAGGCTAAAAGAAGATAAAAAGGAATTGTTAAAAAATAATATAAATTATATTTTGAGACCTTACCTAACATTTTAAATTTTTAAGGTGAGATGGTTTTTTACATGGTATTAGAGTCTTGATAACCAAGCGATCACGAGTTCGAATCTCACCATCCCTATTTATTTGATAAAAATTAAGCACAAGGTAATATGAATCTATGCAAGTTTCAAGTTCAATGGGCTTTCACTTAAGAGGATGTGTTCAAAAATAATATAAATCATATTTTGGGACCTCACCTAACAGCTTAAGCTTTTAAATTAAAATGTTTCTTTAACAAGGCTAAGAAAAAATGTGTCGAACTTCTGGACAAGATCTTATAGGCCTATGGAACAACGCAAAAAACCTTTATAAGTGAGACTCTTTTTCTCTAGACATATGGAATCGAGGTAATGATCCCTACAAAAATTGGGTGACTCAGTTGAAAGGTGTTATTAAAGGTAGCGTTTGGGAACGCGGTTGTTCCTAAAAAAATTCAAAAGTTTTTTTTTTTTTGCTAAAATTTAATACGGTTTTTACTTTTTGGATCGTTTTGATATGCTGATGTTAAAAATAATTTTTAAAAAATAAAAAATATATTATTGACATGAATTTTAGTACGAAAAATTATTTGAAAAACAACTACTACCACACTGTCAAACACTCTCAAACTAGTTGAAACTATGCAGGAAACTATACCTTTCCAGTTGTGTGGACGTGCCTAGCAACCTTACCAGGCAGAAAACATGAAAGCTGGAGGTTGACATTTTTCTCTCTTCTTTTTTCTTTGATGCGTGGGAGCATGATTGAAGAAGAGCAACAGCATCTTATGATTTCGTCAATGCAATTGGGAGACAGAGAAGTCGGCCAGCTCATTAAGAGACTGAGACAGACATGTCTCCTATGTCCTCGGCTGCTAGCAATTAAAATTCCTACAATGGCTAATGTTGTCCCTTCTGTCTGGAGCATCTTAGTAGCTTAGTCAACTATGTGCTAAAAAAATATTTAGATTATAAATTACAGGCTGTACACATGACAAACCACTCCTAATTAACATTATCTATAGTTAATCCAGTGAACTAAACAAGTAAACCCTTTTGCTACTCTTCACCTTTCAGATCTTGAAAACGATGAGTATGGGAAATTTAATTCTACTTTAGCATATGGAGTAAATTAGATCCATGTTTCCAGTTATTGTTTGCATAAAACATTAAATAAGCGATGCTTATCCTAAAACTGCTCGATAGAATGCTTTTCTTACACGACTTGGGAGATCTTGTCGATGCAAGGTTTTGTTTTTTAACAGACATGGCCGTATATAGGTCTGATTCCAAAAAGGATTCTAGTTATTAAGTTATTGGGTTAATTCAGGGATTATTGGGTCAATGTTTTTTTTTTTTTTTATCAAAATAAATTTGTTTATCTTTTTAAAAAAGTGTTTCTTAGCGTTGATCTGATCAAATTAATTGAATTTGATCGAATCAACATTTTTTTAGTTTGGATTAAAACTAGACTCGACTTAGCTTTCATTCATGTATTTTCCTCATCAACCTACCAAATTGAGTTAAATTGAATAATTATTAAAATAAGTAAATGTATTATAAGATAAGGGCCCAACCACCATAATAATTATACATATTAAACCTAGCCTAACATGGTAAATCAACATAATGACTTGAAACTTGACCCAAACTGGGTTACACTTTAAACACATTGACTCAACCAAATTTAGATGGCTTAGTGAATTAACCGGTGACCCCGACAAAGTTAACTCAAGATTTTTTTTTAAAAAAACTAAAATGATATTTTCTTGGAAAAAAAATATTTGATTTGGGTTGACCCAACAATCTAATGAACAAATCAAACCCTAGGTCATTATGATAACAATTTATAAAAGATAGGGTTAATGACATGTTTTATCTTTATATTCTTATTTTCTATATATATTTTTTATTATTTCTCAAATAATGATCTTATCAATCATCACACATATTTTTGACATGTTTCATAATTTAAAAAAAATGGACGAGATATCAAATAGAATATATAGTAAAAATGATAGAACAAATTAAAAAAAAACACTAATCCAATGGCAAAATTCAAAATTCAAAAAAAAAAAAACAGCAACTCGTGCAGCTAACCTAAAAACAGATTAAATGTAAGATTGAAAAGACTCAGTTGAATGTAAAGGAAATATCAAAGAAAAAGCTCAAAGCTAAAAAAGAAATTCATGCTGTCCATGATATTCGAATCTTAATTAGACGAAAACTAACTTCTAAAAGAAGCAAGTTCATTAAAATCCTGCATTTTCAAGGAAATGGCCATCATTATGCTTTGCTTTCAATTCTATATTGCAGAGAACTTGCGCAGCAATGATGCCCATGCTTTCTGATGAAGCTGTCCAAACGCGTCGGCTCGATCTTGTCCCTCAAGGAGAATTTCGCAAAGAATTATCCCGAAAATGATCTGCTATTTTCCGTGACATTTAATGCCATACCTAATCTTGTATTAGGTGACGATTGATAGGTGTTTAGTAACCAAATCATGGAAAAAAAAAAGACTAATCTGCTAGGATTTTTACTAGTTATTATTACCCAAAATGACTAATGGCATACCTAATCTATGAGTAATGCTTTGTTAGGAAAATTAAAGATATTTGAAAGAATTAGACAAATAAATGAATCATGATTTCTGTTCTTTTCTCAGTATTTAAATTAGCAACTATAAATAAATAATAAGAATAAAAATATGAAAATAGTAAGTAAATAATAAAAATAAAAAACTATAAGTAAATATAAAAATAGTAAGAGTTTAGAAGAAATTTAAGATTGTTGCATGCAGTGATATTGTTTTTAGAGAGAAAACGCCTCCTCTGCTTAAGAACAATCTTGCATATAATACGATTTTTCATACAAGATATATTTAAGTTGATTTGATCGATAATTTTTATATCATTTAATTTTAAATTTAAAATGAATAAAAATTCGTGTGTCATTTCATCAATTTCTTTTTTAATTTACTAATTGACCGGATTATCTTTAAACCGATCAAATTGACTTAATTATATTAGAACAATTTAAATATAATTTAATTTTAAATTTGAGTTATATAAAAATTTAGATGAAAAAATTTCAAGATTAACATTTTACATTGAGATTAATAGTTCTGGATATTCTTTTTTTCCTAATATTTTTCATTAAGAACAACGAATCCATTTCACATCACTTGTTAAGTCTTCATTCTAGTCTTAATTTTATGATTCCAGCAAATAATTTTCACAAGGAGATTAATGGTCTCTTTTAAAGCCGTTAGAGTCCAAAAACCAAGGCCATACGCAATCTAGAAAGATGGGGGCAAACCGGGCTTGTCCCTTAAAGTTGCCAGGTGTCACCCCCACCAATCACTCGTTAATAGCCGTTTATTTGCTACAGAATCTAAGGGTCACTATCACATCTAGTTTTTCCGTTGGCGCGTTCCCTTCCTAAATCTCTCTCTGTCTTTATAGCCTTGCCTTCTCTTTAATCTTTAGATCCGTTATCAACGGTCATGTTTTCCAACGAACTTTTAAATAAAGTGAATAAGTACAAATTAACCCTCCAATAAAATAGGACAATTCAATGCATTAAAAATCTAGTGTTATGATTGATCACATGAATAAATACTTTACAGAAAAAAAGAAAATTCAGCCATTCTTTATATAAATCTAATCTTGTAGATTTTTTTAGATAATTTTCAGAATGAATATTTTTATATAATTCATGCAGATAAAATTACATGATATAAAACTTAATAAATTAATGAAATAAACTTACACTCAGTATAATCAACAGCTTAACTTGAAAAATCCAAGATTAAACACTAATTTATGCTAAATTTCTAATTAAATTGAACAAGATATTAACTCGGTAAAACTTAATAGATATATTAAATTTGGCTGAATTAACATAGAAAAAGAAGAAAAAAAATAGTATTATTTTAATAAAAATAAATTAAACCTATGATTTAACTCCAATGACTCAATAATTGAGATATTTTTTTGAGCTAGTCTCCAATTTCGATATCACAACTAAAATAGCAATAAACAAGAAAGTAAGGTTAGTAATCTACCATGTGACACAAACCCAACAACAACGACAAGAATAGCAACGCGTCTTTGACAAAAAGGTTAATTCTTATAGATAGTTTATACGCGTAGAACAAGATGAAGATGAGGCCAGCTCTAAAGTGACCAACTTTTTTTTTTTTTTTTTTTAATAAAAAAAATACTATCATGAATCCAACAATTTGTGCCCTAATTTCCTTTATATAAGGACCGAAATTTAGCCTTGGAAATCTTGTCAAAACCACAGCAAAAACACCAAGGCAAAACATCTCCCAACTCACATTTTCTCTGCACTCCTGCTTTCCAATGCCAACTATTTTGCTTAGGATTTTCCTTCTTTACAACCTGCTTAACTCTTTCCTCCTCTCTTTGGTCCCCAAGAAACTTAGGTTCCTCCTCCCAACTTCTTGGTACCACCACCACCAAGCCAACACCAACACTTCTTGGTGCCACCCCCACCAAGCCAATACAAATACCAAGAAACCCTCTTCTTTGCTGCCATCTCCATCTCTTGTTTTGACAAGAATGGACCAAGCTGAGTTAAAGAGAGTTTTTCAAATGTTTGATAGGAATGGAGATGGGAAGATCACCAAGAAGGAGCTGAATGATTCTTTAGAGAATCTCGGCATCTTTATCCCTGATAAAGAGTTGACTCAGATGATTGAAACGATTGATGTCAATGGTGATGGTTGTGTGGATATTGATGAGTTTGGTGAATTGTATCAATCACTCATGGATGAGAAAGATGAGGAGGAAGATATGAGGGAGGCTTTTAAAGTTTTTGATCAAAATGGGGATGGTTTCATCACCGTTGATGAGCTCAGGTCTGTTTTGCAATCACTTGGGCTTAAACAAGGCAGGGCTTTAGAGGACTGTAAGAGGATGATAATGAAGGTGGATGTTGATGGTGACGGAATGGTTGATTACAAGGAGTTTAAGAAGATGATGAAGGGTGGTGGATTTAGTGCTTTGGGCTAATCATATGCTCATATTTCACTAATCTTTATTATGGATGTAAATAGTTTGGAAATCAAGATAGAAAGAGTGATGATCATCAAACAGGATCAGCTTTACAAAGCGTTTCTGCTGCGAATCAATAGCACACGGCTACAGCAGTCGATCATTGATCACACTTGCTGGCATGAGGCGAATCAAAGCCATCAAAGTTGAGCCTGACGGGGTTTGGAACTCTAGAGTAGGCAATTTGTATTGGGGTTTCACTAGTTTTTTGAAATCTTTTTGATTGGCTTGGTGGGTGGTTTCGTTGTTCTTCTTGGCTAAATCCTCCATTATTTATCATTGTTTTCATGTTATGTGATTTTTTGTAGCATGCTGCTATTTCACTACTGCTCTGTCTCTTGCAAACTAGAATATAGTTTTCATGAAGAGCTCTTCTGAACATCCATGATTTTTGCAAAATAACTTCAATTTGCAGTGAAATGTCCTACACAGATAAAAAGGAGTAGTGGGTTTGCTCATCTTGAGGTTGAGATGCAGTAAAATGAGCTGTTGGATTGCTTCCAATTTGGTACATCTGAAGATTAAAGTTCGTCCAAGTCAAGAGTCAGGGCCTTGAATAACAGTTCAATTCAAACCCTAAAATGCTAACCTAAATTTGCCACTATAAGAAGAAACCAACTGAACATTGACTTCTGTAAAATGAGGAAGAAGAAGCTACAAAAAATCCAAAGAAAACCCAACCACTACGATGGGATTACAACTGTGTGCCCAAACGGCTACAACCGGAAACAGAAGGCATTTTGCAGGGTTGAAACAAAATCTGAGCAGGGGAGAGAAATGAAGCATTTGGTTCCCTTGCAAGTCCACCAGCTGTTGAGATGTTCAGATCAGAGAAAAACTCAGATGGAATTTCCAAAATGAACAGGATATGGCCATCTTCCTCCACTTGACTATGAGCTAAAAGCATTGTATATACACCAAAAAAGTTCATGACTTGTATTCATTCTATTTCAGTGTTCTCCAGAAAAAAAGTTTTATGTCAATTATATAGATGGTCAGCCTCGATCGAGAGGAAATCCAGAAAAGAGTGAGCTCGATGTTCTAGTTTGGCATCCACTGAAAAATTGCAATTTATCTGTGTTACACAAACTACAAATCACCAAGTTCAATTTCTTTCAAAGTGTTAACTATTTCTTCAACTCTTATAGACATGAATTCTTCATGTTCCTTGAGATCTTGGAGAATCATGCATAGCTGTTGTTAAAAAATCTCCCTCACTCAAATCATCTCAAAATACATCACAAAACACATCACAGATAAGAATGTTATTTTTTTTTAGAAATATATGTTATCTTATATATTTATTTCCACTCTCTGATACAATTTTGAACTGACATATTTTCTAGGTGATACTTTAGTATATTTCACTAACTTATTAAAAATTGATCCCGGATCCTCTATTCTTGAGTGTAGTCCTAAACTGGTATATACTCCTAGCAATGCCTAAGAATATATCACAAATTTGATAAGGATACTCTCGTTGATAGATCAAATAAAGGGACAATATTTCCTAAATATGTGTATACTTGCAATCTAGATTTACCCTTCGTTGCAATCTAGATTTACCCTTCGGTTCCAAGCAGGAGGTGAGTCCCACCTGCTAAGGATAGACAACATTCAAACTCGTCAAAATTTAATTTTTTTTCTAAGTATTGATATTGAACCCATACAGAATTAGGTCTCTCAAGAGAGATTGTTTGAATTGACAGGCCGAGAACACCTAGTCACATGGTGAGTTTTGTCTTTCAAAAAAGCCTTTTAGAAAAAGAGGTGAACCTTGTGCTATATAAACGATCAAGACCCTTGTCTCTTAGCTGCGCATGATAGGCTCCCCAAGAGTTATTATCCTAGCTAATGGGCTAGAACCACATAGCCACATAAGGAGGTTGTCCTTAGAAAAACATCTTTTGGAGAGAAAGGTGACCATTTTGCCAACAAAGACCCTCATTTCCTAGTTGATGTGCGATAATAACATCATCATATCTCTCTAAACAAGGGGCTCGAGTAGCACAACATGGTTGATGGTTTCATAGTTGGCGATCAGTGTCCATACTCGCACATGATAGGCCTCTCAAAATATATTACTATAGCTGACGAGCCAAAACCATTTAGCCATTAGTGAGTTTTATCATTTAAAATGCATATCTTAGAAAGAGATGTGATCCTTGCATTATATATATAAATGACTAAAACCCTTGTTTTGATGAGGGATAACAACATCGTCATAGCCTCCTAAACAAGGAGTTTAGGTAGTGCCACATGACTAGTGTTTTTATAGACAACACTAGTGATAATATGTGTCCATACCCTTGTATGATAGATCCTTAAAGAATATTGTTCTATCTGATAATCCGAAATTCATAGCGAATTTTGTCCTTTAAAAGATATTTATTGGAAGTGATTCATGTGGCGTCTAAGTCTTTGGACTTCTAACAGATGTGGTAAATGAAATCATTATTATGCAATAATGTTAATGCTGTAAAGAGATGAATTGAATTATTGTCAAAAGTAATGATAATTAACAGAAACTTAGTATAATTATAGAACCTGACCTTGGTGGGTCTCGAATTGGCGTAGAAAACGCCACCGTAACATCATCGATGATGCCCGGATATTGGATGGCAGTTATCTATCGGATCTAATTGAACTAAATTAGGGAAGATAGGATTTAATTCACCAAATCTCTTTTCATAGGGACCAAATAAGAATATTTTCACAAAATAAAAAATGAACTAAGCCCAAGATTTAATAACTTTTGGACCAACTTAAACAAATGCGAAAACCTGCTTTAGAGTCTACGAAGACTGGACTTGAGAACGGAAAATGGCTGTCTTGATCTCTTCTTCCTCCTCAAGAAAACTCCACTCGTCTTTCCTGCCACCTCCACCACTTTTCAACCCCCACCCATGACACACCTCAGTTGACCCTTTCTCCTCTTCCCTATTCTCTCTCTTTTGATCTTCTTGTCCTCCTGCCTTGTCTTCTCCAATGACTTATCGGAGAAGACAAGCTACCGGTTCTTCTAGATGGTCACTCGATGACTTTTTAAACTCTAGTTCTGCTAGCAATGTAAGTTCACCGAATTTTGCAGACTCTACATCGTGCTTCGAAGAGCATCCCATTCCCAGGATTCCCAAGTCGAAGGAATTTTTTTTTTTCGCCTGGCTGTCGTCCATCACATGTACGCGAAAAGAGAGGGCCTTATGGTGTCAAGATCGCCCGTTTTGCTGGACATGTTGGACTGAAAATTGGGTAATCTTACATTCAGTTTTATCCTTATTTTTCTCATATGTACGCTGCAATATTAATTTCATATAATGTGTATTAAGAAGTGTTTGAAAGATGAATGGCAAATTATTAGGTGAATTTAGTTTATCATAAGATCGTGCAAACGATTAATAAAACATTTACAAATCGTTAGATTTGTCCATATCTTCAATTTAACGAGTCACGTTTTGAATGCGAATCTCTTCATGTTTAGGATTCAATAGCATAATTATAATTATAGAATGAAATAATAAAAAAAATACACCGATCACAAAATGATGTTACATCCTTTCATATTTCATATCTTAATGATGATTATGGAATGAAATAATAAGAAATACATCAATCTAAAGATAATGTGGACAAATTTAATGATGCGTTAACGATTTTATTGGTTTGATACATGAAATTAGATACTGATAATTTCTCAAAACAAAAAATAATAGTGAAAATGTCAATAGAAAACCTATAGCATAAGTACATAACATGCAACTGCATTGAATTAACTATAATGAACTCATTTCTGGAGCTGATTTCATATCATGTCTAATGTCTTCATAACAATCCAGGGTTCAACAAGGTGATGATGTTGGCGGCAATCCAAGTCAAGAGGATGCTGATGTTAACAGCAATCCGAGGGTTCTTCAACAAGTTGCTGACGTTTCCAGCAATCCAAGTCAAGAAGGTGATGATTTTTTCAGCAATCCAAGGGTTCAAAAAGGTGCTGACGTTTCCAGCAATCCAAGTCGAGAAGGTGATGATTTTTTCAGTAAACCAAGGGTTCAAAACGGTGCTGATGTTTCCAGCAATCCAATTCAAGAAGGAGATAATGTTTTCAGCAATCCAAGAGTTCAGGAAGCTCCTTTACAGCGTTTACAGGAAACGACAATGAGCAATGTTTGTTCTCTTACACAGAAGGTAACCGGCTGTTGGTCTAGTTTTTCTATTCCATTTTTTTATTAGCAGATATGCACTGAATTTGCAGTTCACTTGTGGATTGGTATGGACAAAGTGAAAAGCATAACGATTCTGCCAAATGTTTGGCAGATTAGTAGACGAAGACTTGCAATTACAAATTGGGAAAAGGGTGGTCTTATTGGAAGCGGTTCATTCGGATCAGTATACAAAGTATCTAATGAAAAGTAATCTTGCTCGCAACCTGATCTTAGCGAATTGCTTTATGGTGAAAGGTGAACCTTCAACACTTTTCTTTTTCTTTTCAAATCTTATTGTATTATGGACTTGGATTCTAAATCTGTGAGTTCAACCTTTTAGTTTTGATGAATCTGTACTCTGTGCTGTTGAACATTCCCAGCTGTACTCAATGAAGTTGGTTAGCTAGCCAGCCGAGGACATTTAATCTTCTGGTCTTGTTTTTGAATCCGTATCTTCTGTATATATATATATATATATATATTTCTTTTTTCATTTTGCTTATTTCATTTGCTATCCAGGTTATTTTTTTTTCTTTAAAACATGCTTATAATATCTAAATATGTTTTTTAAAAAATAGCACGTGGCATCCCACGATTCTAACTAATGATATTCAAGATAGTCTTAGGTATTAAGGGAGTCTTTCACCGCGTATCTAAAAATTAAAAAAAAAATTTATTTAATTTTTGTTTATATTTCCAAATTATTTTGATATACTGATATTAAAAATAATTTTTTAAAAAATACTTTAAACCACCATCACTATCACAATTCCAAATATACCTTAAATAAAACCTTCCATGCACAAGTAGTGTATTTAAGAAAATTTTTGAAACCAAGATAACTATCCTAAGCCAAATGTCGAAAGTTTAGTTGACTCTGGGTTCGAGAAGCTCAGGTATAACGATATCCTAGTTTCCCCTTTCACCTTCTGCACTTTAAATGGGAGGAATTCATTTCAGTGGAAACTCGTAGCCCAGAATTAAATCTTGATTTGTCGATCAGTGATCTGCTTAAAATCCAGAAGCATGGTTTTCCTAAATCATTATCAGCTATTAAAAGTTTGTCATGCTTTCAGCTAGTAATCTCAGTGTACAGCAGTTCGAAAACCAGCCTTTTCTTACGAATCCAATCGAACCTTGCTGTCGAAGAGATTAATAGAGCAAATTTACATTACAATTGGGTCTAGAGGCTTGGATGGCATGAACAATCTTGTATGTAGCTAGCAACAGTTATCTTCGCGAAAGCAAAGTTCTAAAATGAGGTTATCCATCTGTAATTTTTCAAGCAGAACCAGAACCAGTTGGCTTCAGATGCTAACAGAAATTGTCAGCAATAATCCCAATCAGAATCTGAATCTTCTGGCTCATTAGACTCAAGTTCTTTCACCTTGTTAGCCACAGCTGTAGCCTTAAGGGATATATAAACGTTGTGTTCTCCTCGATACATGTTAAAACCATCTGTAGATGCTGTTCATAAGCATCGGATTTCTTTTTCTCACGATGCAGCTCTGAGGATAACTCATCGGATTTTAAAGAAAATCCGATGAAGATTCTGTTATGTGTGATCCCGTACCATGAGATGATGGACCATCACATTAATTAATTAAGAAGAGAGGCAGCTGGCTCTTTTTAAATTAAATGGTTCGGCTACTGTATACACATTAGTGAAAAACAGAAGAGAGGAGAAGAGAAAAAGGGAGAAAAAAAAGGAAGAAGAGGCAGTAGAGCAGCATGTCTCATTTCTTCGATTCCCAGCTCGTTTACTGTTGGATGAAGCTGAGATTTTAACATCAGTTTCTAGACATATTATTCTTTATTCTGGACGGTTGGATCGAAAATTGGTTATGTAGAAACTAGTTGTTTTGACAGAAAACAGGGCTATCAGTATTGTGAGTTTTTCTCAAATATTTTTTTTTAATCTTATTGTATTCCAAGAATAAATTGTATTGTGAGTTCATATCATCAACTACATCTTCCAAGCATCGGATTTCTTTTTCTCACGATGCAGCTCTGAGGATAACTCTCGGATTTTGAGATCCCTCCCATCCTGATGAAAGTTCATATCATCAAATACAAGCTTTTGCAAGAGATGACAAAAACAGTTCCGTTAATGAAGCTCTAAGATTGAAATGCAAATGTAATAACCATACCATGCAAAATTAATCCGGAAACATGCCTCATTAAATGCAATCCTGTGTGAGTGGCGAGGTGGTATTTTGCTAGGAATTATAGGCCATGATTATGTTCTTAATTTATGAAACCATATATAATCCATTTTCCTCCATCCTTAGCAGTTATTCTCAACATTGCAATGCATCCCTCAATAGTGATTCGCCGTGATTGAAAAACTTCCTTCTCCCTTTGGACATCTTCCTCCACGAAAGCCTTCCTTTGAGCAAACAATTATTGAGTTATCTTCAATTGACAGACGAGCACGGTTGCTGCATATGGTAAAGCCCATTCGCCCGCCGTACAACTCATAAAATTCTCCAGCATCCTCTGCTGATTCAAACTCCATCCCGATAAATGGTTCAAATGGCTCCAAGCTAAGTGGAAAGTCTTGAATAGATTGCTGAATTATGTCATCATTTCCATCCAAATTATCAGATAGTTCATCATCTGCTATTTCTTGTCCATCAAAAGTTTCAGCTAGCAAACACCTATAATTTCTGTTTGAATGAACTTGTTCGCCAGAGGCGCTTGCCGTCATGAACCTATCAGAAATTGAGATGTCAAAACCCAAAAGCATAGAAGAATCAAAACAATGCCTCACACTCGCATAGCATACTTATTGCTTGCAACATTATTCAGACTACTTGAGCTCATGGAGATCAAGGGAGGGAGATTTAGCAGTGTGAGGATAGGGAAAAATAAGTACTTAATTAGACTAGGATGCCAATCAAGAAGATAAATATTCTTGAAACACAGAACAAGCGATCCTTAATTAAGAATATGGTCTCCAACAAGATTGTGCGTAGCAAATGGAGGAGGCCCGAGTGGTCGATTCGAGTCCTATCTTCAACAAGAAAACTAGATGGTCAGAAAAATCTCTCAACAAGGAAGAGGCGAAATGGAGCAACCATAAAATGGATACAGAGAAGGCACCTCCTGGCCAGACAATGTCTTCATGGTTTTCTTTCCATCCTGGTCTCCAAGAAAAATTGTTCAATCAAGGAACTGTGAGACCAATTTGGTTGAACTAGTGCCTCCATAACTTGACCAAGGTCCCAAATTTATCAGTTCAAGATCACTAAAAGAAACAAAATTTATTACCCAAGCAATAACTTGACAGTCAAATGTGCTGCATTTCAGACAAAAGGATTTGAAAAGCATTTCAGCTTCTTCCACTTCCTCAATCCATCTTCAAAAGTTCAACAAAGTAAACAAACACAACAAAGAAAAAAATCAAAACCCAGCCAGGGAGTTAAGAAAAGATTGCATCTTTTTATATAACAAGTGTATGAGAGAGAGAGAGAGACACTAATCTTTGAGTAAGTAAAAAGAATCGAAATTAATCGGTGTAGATCAATTGGTCAGATTCTAGATTTGTTATTCAAAGATCACCAGTTTAAATTTCACAAACCTCAAGGCCACTAGAGGTTTATATGGTTGTTAACTTTAGGGCTCATGAAATTAGTTGAGGTGCGCATAAACTAACTTGGACACCAATATTAATTTTTTTTTTTTAAAGTCCAAACTCAAAATTAGAGGTGAGAAAAAAATTGAAAAAACAATTAAACTGAGAAAACTGGAAAAAAAATAACCGAAAAAACTAAACCGTGAAAAAAAATCGATTAGAATTTTTTTAAAAACCAATCGGATCAGTTTCATAAACCTGAAATAAAAAAAACCGAACCTAAACCGAAAAAACTGAGCCAAACTGGAAAAAAAATCGGTTTTTGCTCTAAAATAACAAAATTGAACCGAAATCGGTCGGTTTGAACATGTTTCATTTTTTAAAAAAAATTAATTACCTTTTTTATAAAAATCAAACCAAACAAAAAATAATCATTCATTTTCAAAACCCTCGAAACCAAATATTTTCTCAGCTCATTTCCTCTTCTTTCTCTCTACATCTCTCTCTTTTCCGGGAGTCACTTGTACAGTTGCAAGAAACCACATTACAAGACGGTAGTTGGCTAGCTGCTGATAGGGACAAGGTTGTTAATTCCATTTTATTCCAGCTAATCACATTGATATAAATTGATATTTTATTATTATTGTTTCAAATATGACATTATTATTTTACTTTTTATTTATTTTCTTTATAAAGTAAAAATTCTTTTATTAAGTTGGATTATATTTTTCATATTTGTTTTTTAGTTGACAAACCTTTAATATTTATAGCTGTCACATTATAAATTTAAAGAAAGATATTAAAAAATATAATGTTATTTTATTTTTATTATTCATTAAGAATATAACAATCTCTTCAATTTTCTTTGTTTTAGCATATATATATATAGTTCTTTTTTTGTATTTATTTAGGTTAAATTAATTTCTTTTTAGTAATTCATTACATTATGCAACATTAAAGAAACCCTACTCTCTTCTCTTACTTTTATATTTCTGTTTATATTTTTTAGATTATTTAACACTCTCTTTAGCAATAGAAACCTTACTATTCAGAATTATAATCATATTAGAATCAATACTATATTTTAGTTTTTTTAATTCATATATGTATAAGCAATATATATATATATATATATGAAAAATAACATTATATTTTTACATTTAAGGGTAATTAATTAATTAGCTTTGATAAAACTACAAGAACTCAGTCAGTTATAATAAATTTTTTGGAATCCTTTCTTTCACCTGCCTTCTTAATTTTGGTTTTTTGAGCAGCAGACAAATGTTTTGGACCAACGTGGTTTCTTCACGGTGCCCAGTGGATAGGTCGGTCACGCAAATGTATAAGAACATTCGATTCTTTAATCAAATAAGATAATGCACTCTTTTTTCTTGTTATTAATAAATGATTATGATAGTTAAAAAAAAATACCAATTATTATTATTATTATTTTATTCATTATCGTTTCAAATGCGGAAGGCTGGTCATATGAGCGAGTAGGCGGCTATTAATTAGCTGGCCTCCTTTCTGGATTTGACTTAATAGTCAGGCGTGTCCTTGTCTCTGTCTCTAACAAGTGTGTGTGATCCACCAATTTACATGACATTACTATTTTACTTTTTATTTATTTTTCTTTATAAAGTACATATTCTTTTATTAAGTTGGATTCTTATTTTTCAAATTCGTTTTTTAATTGACAAACTTTATCACATTATAAAAAATATAAGGTTATTTTACTTTTATTATTCATTAAGAATATTGCAATCTCTTCAGTTTTCTTTGTGTGTGTGTATATATATATATTTGTATTTATTAGGGGTGAGCAAACCAAATGGAAACCGGTTTTATTGGTTAAAAGCAATTAACAACTTTTAAGGTTGATCTTTATTTGTTTTTGTTTTTTGTTTTTTTAATTTATTTTTCCATCAGAATTAGAACATCTCTTAGAAAAAATTAGATCATTCATGGAAGTAATTTCAGACAAACATCTAATGTTTGGATTTAGATAAGTTTTAACTTCCTTTAAAAAATCAAGTTATGTGTTTATGTTACCGTAAGAGTTAATTTTATATTTTATTAGGTTATGTATGGTTTTAGCTTTAATGTTCATAATTAAAAAATAATCATGTTATGTTGTGCTTATACTAAAGTATGCATATGATATTATATTTTTATGATTAAAATAGCGAATCATGAATAATTTCATCAAATAGATATGAACATAGCATCATAGAGTGATGATCCATATGCGTCTTTTTTTTATTTTTGCAGTACAATAACCAACCTCCTCCTCCTCCTCCTCTATTCTGTTAATTTGTAATGAATATTTATTTAATTTTAATAGTTAATTTAATATTTTTTAAAAAACACATTCAGTTTGTAATGAATATTATTAAACTTTATTTTTTTTATGTTTAATAAAAAAATTTATTTGCATATTTGGTTTTTTTTACAATTAATTTATATAATTTTATATTATGTATTCTAAATATTTTTTTTAAAAAAGATATTTAAAAATACTCACTGAGGGTTTTACCGACAAACTTTACCCCTTGGTATTTGACAGAGATCAGGAAATGTCAATCTTAGTGATGAATTTACAAATGGAATTAATCCTGTTAAATAATATTTATGTAGTCTTATTTATTAAGGGTAGAATAGTACTTTCAGTTTAACCTATATATACTTTATTTGTATTTAGGTTAAGACTATGCATTCATAATATACAGATTATTCAGAATTCTAGCCTCCCTTTTGTGTTTGATCTCAATAAGTTTAACATGGTATCAGAGCTAGTTTTATGAAACGAGGCTTAATCCCAAATACAGCTTCGCGGATCCAACTCTACGGTGAGTTGGCTGGGGGTTTGCAGGGGGCAGCGCGCCCCTGCTGGATATTTTGTCTTCCGCTTCTGCAAAATTAGGTATTTCGACAGTTTCTGCAATTATTTTGGTATTTCAACAGTTTCTGCAATTATTTTGGTATTTCGTCTTCCCTTCAGCATCTGCAATTTGGTATTTGCGTTCAGTTTTTGCAAATTTGTTTTGTGTTTTGGAGTAATCGTATAATTTCGAGAAGAGATTTGTTTAGTTTCTGCAATTTAGTATTTTGTTTCCGCTGCTTTTGCATTCTGGTTATTTGTGATTGCTGATTATGGCTACTGAAAGAGATGATTCACTTCAGTCTGTGAGTGTGAGGTTGGATGGGAAGAATTATTCATATTGGAGTTATGTGATGAGAAATTTTCTTAAGGGTAAGAAGATGTGGGGGTATGTTAGTGGGACTTATATGATACCTAAGAATGTTGAGGAGGGAGATGTTATTTTGATAGATACATGAGAAGCAAATATGCAAAGATCATTACTTGGATCAACAATTCTGTTGAGCATTCGATAGGTATGCAGTTGGCGAAGTATGAGACAACAAAAGAGGTTTGGGATCATCTGCAAAGGTTATTCACACAATCAAATTTTGCAAAACAGTATCAATTAGAGAATGACATACGAGCTCTTCATCAGAAGAATATGAGTATCCAAGAGTTTTATTCTACTATGACAGATCTTTGGGATCAATTGGCTCTTACAGAATCGGCAGAATTAAAGGCATGTGATTACTATATTGAGCGTAGAGAGCAGCAACGATTGGTACAATTTTTAACAGTACTTCGCAGTGATTTCGAAGGACTTAGGGGTTCAATTCTGCATCGTTCTCCATTGCCTTCTGTTGACTCTGTTGTTAGTGAGTTATTGGCTAAAGAAATACGTCTTCAGTCTTATTCTGAAAAGAAAATTTTTTCTGCTTCGAATCCTTCAGTATTAGCAGTGCCTTCTAAGCCATTCTCTAATAATCAGAATAAGCCTTACACAAGGGTTGGCTTCGATGAGTGCAATTTTTGTAAGTAGAAAGGTCATTGGAAGGCTCAGTGTCCTAAGTTGAGATAGCAGAATCAAGCTTGGAAGTCTGGCAATCAGTCACAATCTAATGCTTATAGACCACCTCAGGGTTATAAACCACCACACCACAATACTGCAGCAGTAGCTTCCTCAAGTTCTATTACCGATCCTAATATTTTGGCTGAGCAATTTCAGAAGTTTCTCTCCTTGCAGCCACAAGCAATGTCCGCTTCTTCTTCCATAGGTCAGTTGCATCATAGTTCCTCAGGTATGTCACACTCTGAATGGGTCTTGGATTCTGGTGCTTCTCATCATATGTCTCCAGATTCCTCATCTTTTACCTCTGTTTCCCCTTTGTTCTCCATTCATGTTATGACTGCTGATGGCACTCCTATGCCCTGAGCAGGTGTTGGTTCTGTTGTCACACCTCACTTGTCTCTCCCTAATGTTTATCTTATTCCAAAACTCAAATTGAATCTTGCGTCTGTTGGTCAAATATGTGATTTTGGTGATTATTTAGTCATGTTTTCTAGTTCATTTTATTGTATACAGGATCTGCAGTCTCAGAAGCTAATTGGGACAGGCCGTAGAGAGAATGGACTATATATTTTGGATGAGTTAAAAGTGCCAGTTGCTGCTACTGCCGCTGTTGCTACTACCGTTGATTTGTCTTCCTTTCGTTTGAGTCTTTCATCTTCTAGTTTTTATTTATGGCATTCCCGTCTAGGTCATGTTTCATCTTCTCGTTTGAGATTTTTGGCATCCACAGGAGCTTTAGAAAATTTGAAAACTTGTGACATTTCGGATTGTAGTGGATGTAAATTGGCAAAATTTTCCGCCTTACCTTTTAATCGAAGTATTTTTGTTTCTTCTTCACCATTTGATTTGATTCATTCTGATGTATGGAGACCTTCTCCTGTTGCCACAAAAGGAGGGTCTCGATATTATGTCTCTTTTATTGATGATCATACTCGTTATTGTTGGGTTTATTTAATGAAACATCGTTCTGAATTTTTTGAGATATATGCAGCTTTTCGAGCTCTTATCAAAACTCAACATTCTGCTGTGATTAAATGTTTTAGGTGTGATTTGGGTGGGGAATACACCTCTAATAAAATTTTCCAATTGCTTGCCTTAGATGGAACCATCTACCAAACTTCTTGTACAGATACTCCTGACCAAAATGGTGTTGCTGAAAGAAAACATAGGCACATTGTTGAAATTGCTCGTTCTCTCTTGTTGTCTGCCTTTGTTCCTAGTGAGTTTTGGGGAGAAGTTGTTCTTACTGCTGTAAGTTTAATTAATACAATTCCATCTTCTCATAGTTCGGGTCTATCTCCTTTTGAAAAGTTATATGGGTATGTTCCTGATTATTTCTCATTTAGAGTCTTTGGTTGTACTTGTTTCGTTCTTCGTCCTCATGTAGAACGAAGTAAGTTATCCTCTCGATCCGCTATTTGTGTTTTTCTAGGCTATGGTGAAGGTAAAAAGGGTTATCGTTGTTTTGATCCAATAACTCAGAAACTTTATGTGTTATTAGTATAGATCTGTTTTTTGAGGATTCTGATATCTCTCCCCATGTTCGATCAATTTGTACTCATAACTCTGCAGGTACTGGTACTTTACTCTCTGGCACACCTGAAGCTCCATTCTCATCTACAGCCCCTCAAGCTTCATCTGAGATTATGGATCCACCTCCACGTCAGTCCATCCGTATTCGTAAGTCTACAAAACTACCAGATTTTGCTTATGCTTGTTATTCTTCATCATTTACTTCCTTTTTAGCTTCTATTCATTGTCTCTTTGAGCCCTCTTCCTATAAAGAGGCAATTCTTGATCCGCTTTGGCAGCAAGCTATGGATGAGGAACTTTCTGCTTTGCATAAGACAGATACTTGGGATCTGGTTCCTCTACCTCCTGGTAAGAGTGTTGTTGGTTGTCGTTGGGTGTATAAGATCAAGACTAATTCTGATGGGTCTATTGAGCGATACAAAGCTAGGCTGGTTGCAAAAGGATACTCTCAACAATATGGTATGGACTATGAGGAGACATTTGCCCCGGTTGCAAAAATGACTACTATTCGTACTCTTATTGCTGTAGCTTCGATTCGTCAATGACATATTTCTCAGCTTGATGTTAAAAATGCCTTCTTGAATGGAGATCTTCAAGAAGAAGTTTATATGACACCCCCTCCTGGTATTTCACATGACTCTGGATATGTGTGTAAGCTTAAGAAAGCATTATATGGTCTCAAACAAGCACCTCGTGCTTGGTTTGAGAAATTCTCTATTGTGATCTCGTCTCTTGGATTTGTTTCTAGCAGTCATGATTCTGCTCTTTTTATCAAGTGCACTGATGCAGGTCGTATCATTCTGTCTTTATATGTTGATGACATGATTATTACTGGTGATGATATTGATGGTATTTCAGTTTTGAAGATAGAGTTGGCTAAACAATTTGAAATGAAGGATCTGGGTCATCTTCGATATTTCCTGGGTATTGAGGTAGCATATTCACCTAGAGGTTACCTTCTTTCTCAGTCGAAATATGTTGCAGATATTCTTGAGCGGGCTAGACTTACAGATAACAAGACTGTTGATACTCCTATTGAGGTTAATGCAAGGTACTCTTCTTCTGATGGTTTACCTTTGATAGATCCTACTTTATACCGCACTATTGTTGGGAGTTTGGTATATCTCACCATTACTCGTCCAGATATTGCATATGCTGTTCATGTTGGTAGTCAGTTTGTTGCTTCTCCTACTACTGTTCACTGGGCAGCTGTTCTTCGTATTTTGCGATATCTTTGGGGTACAGTTTTTCAGAGTCTTTTACTCTCATCCACCTCTTCCTTGGAGTTGCATGCATACTCTGATGCTGATCATGGTAGTGATTCCACAGATCGCAAGTCTGTTACCGGGTTTTGTATCTTTTTAGGTGATTCTCTTATTTCTTGGAAGAGCAAGAAACAATCTATTGTTTCTCAATCATCCACCGAAGCAGAATATCGTGCCATGACATCTACCACCAAAGAGATTGTTTGGTTACATTGGTTACTTGCTGATATGGGAGTTTCCTTTTCTCATCTTACTCCTATGTATTGTGACAACCAGAGTTCTATTCAGATTGCTCACAACTCAGTTTTTCATGAGTGAACTAAGCACATTGAGATCGATTGTCATCTTACTCGTCATCATCTCAAGCATGGCACCATTACTTTGCCTTTTGTTCCTTCTTCCTTGCAGATTGCAGATTTCTTTACCAAGGCGCATTCCATCTCTCGTTTTCGTTTTCTGGTTGGCAAACTCTCGATGCTTACAGCTGTCGCATCGTGAGTTTGAGGGGAGATGTTAAATAATATTTATGTAGTCTTATTTATTAAGGGTAGAATAGTACTTTCAGTTTAACCTATATATACTTTATTTGTATTTAGGTTAAGACTATGCATTCATAATATACAGATTATTCAGAATTCTAGCCTCCCTTTTGTGTTTGATCTCAATAAGTTTAACAAATCCGTCGGTATTTCACAGTAACTTAGTGCAAATTTCACAATCACAGGCCGACATAATAGGTTTGTCGGTGATGTTTTTAATAAAAAAAATTACCAACGAACTATGAATTACAGACTGATGGAATAGATCCGTCAGCAAAACTATAAAATCTTGCAGTGGAAAGTGAAAAACACTATCCTTTGAGTAAGTAAAAAGAATCCAAACCAAAGATTTTCTTAGCTCATCTTGCAACTGATAATAGTTCAATGCACTCTTTTTTCATATCCCCCTTGTTTGGTCACCTCTCTTTCCCATACGGCAAAAATTCAAGGGGATAAATGTCGTTGTCATTCCAGGGAAAAAAATGTCGTTGTCATTTCAAGGGAAGGAAAAAAATGTCGTTTCTCTTCTCTTACTTTTATATTTCTCTTTATTTATTTTCAGATTATTTAACACTCTCTTTACCAATAGAAACCTTGCTATTCAGAATTATAATCATATTATAATTAATAATTTATTTTAGTTTTTTAATTCATAATTTCATGAGTGACTTTTTAGTGAATTTAGTTGAAAAAATATGTATATATATAGTTAATTAATTAATTTGTGTGTGGTTGAAAGTTAAAATTCGATTAAAGGATACTATTAAAAATAAATAAAAAATATGCCAGAAGACATATTATTTTCCTCCAATTTAACATATATATTAACATATTATTTATTCAACATTGAGAGAGTAGTTACCACTTATTCAATTTGCTAACGATTACTTATCTTTGTAGCCAGACTTTTATTTTTATCTTTTATTTTTTATTATTATTAATATAAAGAAAGCCCGTAACTGTGATTCCTTAGTCAAATAAGATAATAGTTCAATGCACTCTTTTTTCTTGTTATTAATAAATGACTATGATAGTTGAAAAAAAATTGTCGTTAAATTAAAATGTCGTTGAAAAAATGTGTTTGAAAAAATGTCGTTGTCATTCAAAAATTCCCAGGAAAATGGAAGCTTCATGGACAAGATGCTTTCTTTTGATCTTCCCTTTCTGTTGAAACATTTTTGTTTTATCCCGACTTGATTTGTTTTATCGGTTTAATAAATTTTTTAATTGTTTTACTAACTCCTAGTCCTTGTCATTAAGAGATTGTTGCTTCCAAAGATTGTCAATTACACATAAAGAAGTCAAACAATATATAGACTTCATATGTAGTTATTTTTATTTTTTTCACTTGAAGGCATTTAGCTTCATTTAAATTTTTAATATTATTAGATAATAAATACTTTTTTGTTGATTTATTTTTGTAAAAACTTGTGATACAAAAATATTTCTTGCTATTTGAACTCATACTAGTTGATGAATAATAAAAAAAAGTGTTATGTTGGAGATTAGGAAAGGCTTAATTAATTGACTAAGAGTAACATTTTTGGTTATAAAAAATAGGAAAATATATAGATCGAGAATATAAGTTTTATATGCATTGTACTTTTGTTAATAAAAAAAAAGACACAAAAGCTATTGTTACTATTAGTTTTTTTTTTTAAATAGAGATAAATAATTTTAATTTGTATAGTTTCGCATCTTACATCTAAAAAGAATATGTATAGTTTCGCATCTTGCATCTAAAAGGACAGTCCTTGGGAGTTTGGTAGGACAGTCCTTGACAATGACCTAATTGGGAAAGGTCTATGTAATTTGTACACTAGTTCCACGTTTGTATTTGACAATGACAGGAAAGATCTTGGATTTGTTTTGCGCTCCAGAAATGGGCTGTCATGTATTTTTTAGTATTTTAGTATTTTTTTAAAATATAAGATACTTTAAAAAACAAATGGAAATTACCGTAGTTTCCCCTGCCTTAAAAGTCCTTCCCATTTAAAGTCCAGAGCATGATAGCTGATACTGTCCTTTTTAATCCTTACCCCTTCCACAAGAACACAAGCATCTTGTTCATCAACTGATAACGACACTTTTTGCCTCGCCGTTAACACTTTATCGTTTGGGAAAGAGAGTTGACCAAACAGTGGACATGAAGACATTCCCGGCCAATTACATGATAGGGAAACAACTGCTGTTCTTTCCTTCCTCCTCCACCACGTTTTCACCGCCACTTCTGTTGATCCTTTCTCATCCTTCCCCCATTGCTTTCTTTTGATCTTCTTGTCCTCCCGCCTGGTCTTCTCCAATGCCTTCTTCGAGCACACAAGCTGCCTGTTCGTCATCTTATTCTTGTCCAGATTATGCGGACGTGAAACAGGGTTGGTACAGACCTGGAGGCGGGTTATTGAGGCAGCGGCCCATTCTGCTGGATATGTTGCTCAATATATCGGGTACTCTTACTTTCATTTTTATTCTTAGAATACACTAATCCCTGGAGATGATTTCATATCATGTGTTATGTCTTGACAATAATATCAGACACAATTTTTGAGTTCCTTGGTGGGAAGTCTACCTGGAATAAGTAGTTTGAGATGCTTACACGTAAAAAAGAACCCAGAATCCCTGAAAAGTTTTTTGATTAACATTGTGTCCTTTCTTGTGTATAAATCCTTACATGTACAAATCCAATTGACTATAATGCTTATTGCCAATTTTTATTTTCCTTTGTAGTGGAGTGTCAGGATTAACAGCAAATATTGTTCAAACAATACGGAAAAAGCTGCTGTTTTCAGCAATCCAGAGTATCATGACTCTGTTTTACAGTGTTTAAAGGAAATTGCAAGGGGCAATCACTACAATGATGTTAATTATCTTGCGCTGAAGGTACCAGAGTATTGAAACGCTTGGATCACGAAAACATAATTCAGTATTATGGAACAGACGAGGATGAAGAAAAGCTTTATATTTTTCTAGAGCTTGTAAGTCATGGCACCCTTGAACAAGCATATAAGAACTGCCCTTTCAAGGAATCCCAAGTTTCTCATTATACTCGACAGATATTGCAAGGTCTGAAGTATCTTCATGGTTGTAATGTGATTCATAGAGATCTTAAATGTGCAAACATACTGGTGACCGAATCTGGAAACATAAAACTTGCTGATTTTGGTCTGTCTAAATTCATGGAAGATGGTCAGTCTTTGGAGCATGGCGTGGGAAGTTCATATTGGATGGCTCCGGAAGTTGCTAATCCTAAAAGTGGTGGGTATGATTTTCGAGCTGATACATGGAGCCTTGGATGCACTGTGGTGGAAATGCTGACCCGAAAGTATCCACAGTATTTTCAAGATCATGTTTTAAAAAAAAAAAAATTAACACCCTGACGAATTGAATTCATTTAGGTCAAATCTAATTAATTGGTTTTGAACTGCATTTTTTTGGCTTAATTCACAACCTGGGATATAAACTCTGTTCGGTTAAATAATATTATTATTTTCTACCTGAATATATGATAACAAAAAAAGAGAATTTAAAAAAAAAAAAAGAAGAAGATGAAATTGACTCTATGCTGTTGTGGGAAAAAGAAAAAACTTCATAGATGGCTGCTCAAAAGGCAAAAATCAATGAATAGAACTCCTCCTAAAAAACTTAGAACAGAATAATTGTGGATTTCCATTGACTCTGTCACGATTCACCGAGCAAAAATCTTAAGACTAATATAAGATGTCATCCACTCATAAGCTGTCGCATAAACTTGTAAGAAAGAAATTCTTAATATTTCTGGGTAATTTCTGTTTGAATGAAATTATTCGCCAGAGGCGCTTGCCATCATGAACCTATCAGAAATTGAGATGTCAAAACCCAAAAGCATAGAAGAATCAAAACAATGCCTCACCATGATGATGATGCAAGTCACACTCGCATAGCATACTTATTGCTTGCAACATTATTCAGACTACTTAGCTCAATATATAAGGATCTGAAAAGCATTTCAGCTTCTTCCACTTCCTCAATCCATCTTCAAAAGTTCAACAAAGTAAACAAACACAACAAAGAAAAAAAAAAAAAACAAAACCCAGCAAGAGAGTTAAAAAAAGATTGCATCTTTTTAGTGTCTACATATATATAGTTATATATCAAGTGTATGTGAAAGAGAGAGAGTGAAAAACACTAACCTTTGAGTAAGTAAAAAGAATCCTCCAAACCAATGATTTTCTCAGCTCATTTCCTCTTCTTTCTCTCTGCCTCTCTCTCTTCTCCGGGAGTCACTTGGAGTCTTGGAAGTTTGGAGCTACGGGGGAAGAAGTATGACTCGTAGACGGATATACAGAGGATAGTACAGTTTCAAGAAACCACATTACAAGACAGTAGCTGGCTAGCTGCTGTCAGGGACAAGGTTGTCAATTCCATTTTATTCTGGCTAATCACATTGATATTGATATTGATATGATATTTTATTCGTTCTCGTTTAAATATGACATTATTATTTTATTATTCTGGCTAATCACATTTATATTATATATATATAATTTGTGTATGGTTTAAAGTTAAAATTCGATTAAAGGATACTATTAATAATAAAAAAATATGCCAGAAGACATATTATTTTCCTCCAATTTAACATATATATTAACATGTTATTTATTTATCATTGAGAGAGTAGTTACCACTTATTCAATTTGCTAACAATTATATATCCTTGTAGCCAGACTTTTATTTTTATCTTTTTTATTATTATTATTATTAATTATAAAGAAAGCCTGTAACTGCGATTCTTTAGTCAAATAAGATAATCGTTCAATGCACTCTTTTTTCTTGTTATTAATAAATGATTATGATAGTTTAAAAAATACAATTATTTTTATTATCTTAATAAGAGGTTATTTTGATCTATGAAAAATTAAGTTGAAACTAAAGATTTTACTTTTGCTGAGGAGAATTTAAAAAATAAATATCAGTTTGAATAGAATATTTTTATCCAATATGGTTTTTTATGTTTATTTCATAGAGTAATATAAAACTTTTGCTAGCATTGATATCTTACTAAACCATGTAAAATATTTTACATGGTGATGGTGATGGTAATAAAATAATGATAATGATAATAAAAAAGAAAGTGATGATGAAATGATTTTAATGATGATCGAAATAATCAGATAATATTATAAATAAATTACTATTTATAAAATATTTTGTAAAATTTTATGAATTGAAAATATTTTTTTATCAAATATATTCAATTAAAAATTAACTATAAAATCTTTCTTGTTGATCATTTTTTACATAAAATATTTTATATAAAATAAATACAAAAAAAGATAGATATAAATTAAAAAATAAATTGAGTTTGAATAGAATTTTTTTATCCAATATGATTTTTTATGTTTATTTCATAGAGTAATATAAAACTCTTGCTAGATATCTTACTAATTCGTGTAAAATATTTTATATGGTAGTGGTTATGGTAGTAAAATAATGAAGGAAATAATGGTAAAATAACGATAATAATAGTGAAAAAAAGGGTGATGATGAAATAATTGTAATGATGATTGAAATAATTAGATAATATTGTAAATAAATTATTATTTATAAAATTTTATGAGTTAAAAATATTTTTTATTAAATACATTAAATTTAAAAATTAATTATAAAATATTTTATAGAAAATAAATGTCTTTATTTATCTTATGTTTTTATCCTTTTTATTTTTAATCTGTAGTTATAATAATGACATAAATCTTGTGATATATTTGCTGCGTTTTTTTCCTGGTTTATCTTGTTAATTTTACTGCAATCCATGCTCCCATGCTTTGTGTAAACCCAAACCCCTGGGAAGGCAACCCATTCAACCACAACAAACCCAAACCCCTGGGAAAAATCAACCACAACAAACCCAAAATTTTTCTCAGAAACCAAACACAAATCCATACACAAACATAGCAAACTCCAGATAATCACCATTCCTTCGTTTCGCCACTATTGTTATCACAACAAACTCAAAGAATCATCATTCTTTCGTTAAGCTGAAGGCGCCTTTCAACCTTGTTTCCTTCCCTGCCGATCCACCTCTTCGTCAGGTAACCCATACACCGCAAACCCAAACCCCTGCATTTTTCCTAGAAACCAAACATAACAAACCTATACATAGCAAACCCAAACCCATTTTTCCCATGCTATGCTTTTTTCACAGAAATCAGGTTTGCTGTGTTTTTTTCACAGAAACCAAACAAAACATATGCTCTGTTTCTGTGAAAAAAACACAGCAAACCCGTGCTCTATTTCTCCTTTTATTTAATCGAAAACATATGCTTTCAATTCCCCTTCATCTCTTCATCTTCCTCTTCTTTTCTTTAATTACTTCTCTTCCAGTAGAACCCAACTCACCCAATGTGATTTTCCTTCTCTGTTGATGACATGCGTTTCATGTGCTTTCTGGGTGTGATGTGTGTGCGTTAATGATGATGCACAGTGATGTGTGCACGTTGTTGTTGATGATGATGATGATGAAAGGGGAATTGGTTTGGGTAGAAATCTTGACTATGAAATATTATACTTGTTGATGTTGATGATGTTGCACAGTAATGAAAAGGGAATTGGTTTGGGTAGAAATATTAGATAGTGAAATATTATCTGCATTGATGATGATTATTATACACAATTATAAAAAACTAAAATGGTTTGGGTAGAAAACTTGAGTCCATTAAATACTTATATACAGAATTCATTAATAAGTTATTGTATTGTTTGTTTTGGGATACAAAATTCATTATATAATTATTTCCTTTAAGGCATTGTTTGTATTGGGAATCAACTTCTTTGAGCATAATTTATTGCATTGATTATGTAAGTATTTTATATGTTTTTTTAATGTTTATTTCCCTAATTGTTTAGGTTTTGTTAGCAGAAAACTTCACTTTTTTTGTCGCACGTATGCGGCGGCGCGGCGATCGTCCACCCTCAAGGAAAAATCCGAATATTTATTCCTCACAAATGGGGAGAGACAAGGAACTCTTGTCTCTACAAGTGAAAATATGGACTGGGGGTCGCCACCTAGTATTCTGGTTACTAGGAACCTTAACTGGTCTTTAGAGATCGGGTACGGAGACTGGTTGCGTAAAGGGAATGTATTAGCACCCCAACTACGCCCTACCTAAGGTAGGCTGCATTGCTTTAATGTCTGAAAAATCTAAAATCTTGTTGTGGTTTTTTTTTTTTCATTGTTGGTTCGTTTACGGTTTAAGAAAAGTCCTCCTCTGTAAGGAGATCCTTATCTTTATCGGGTAAAAAACTAACTATTCAAAGTCGTCAAAAGAAAATATTTTTTTCATATCAGGAATACAATTTACGTATAAATTCATAATCCCTGATACTAAAATCAAACAAAATAATATTTTTGGTTTTTTTTTTTTGAGATTTTGGCCAATGTTCTCTTGACTTTAATAAACTGGTTATTAAAGCCAAAATGCATGCTAAAATATTGTTTTTTGACATATAAAAAATACGATATGATTTTATTTTTTTGAGACACTTGGTCGTATGCACAAAAACATTTTTTTCTCTTTTTTTTAATTTGTTTTTGTATTCTTGAAAGTTTTGACGAAAATCGGGTATTTTAATACCGAATTTGTATTTTACGACATAAAAATACTGCCCGATATTAATCAAAATGACATAAAAACTACGCGGAAAAATTATAAAATGCGGAAACAAATATTTTTTATTTTTTTCTTTCTGAATGGGCCGGGTCAGGCCCAAATACATGTGTGAACAATACCGTGTGAATTGTAAAATACAGACCGATATTAAGCAAAATTGATAAAAAAAAAAATGTGCTAAAAAAATTGTAAAAATTCTAAAAAAAAAATAAAATTGAAATGGGCTGGGCCAACCCGACCCATTACTAAATGGGCTGGTTACTGTGCATAAGCACAGTAACCAGCCTCTCATCAGTTGCAGAACGTGAATTAATTCACGTTCTGCATGAAAACAGAGAAGGCATCTGCAAAAGGAGAAGGAGACGGGGCAACAGGAGGTTACCTGCGGTGGCGTCGAGGCGGTGGAGGCACGGTGGCCGGCGGTGGCTCTGCGTTTTCCTTCTCTATCTCTTCTATTTTTTTTCGTTTTCTTCCCTGCTTCTTCTTCTTCTTCTCTGCCCTCTCTCTTCTCTTCTCTTCTCTCTCGGTTTGTCTCCCTCTTCTCTTTCCCTCGGTCTCTTTTTCTTCTTCTTTTTTTTCCAGCAGCCCTCCCCTGTATTTATAGGAAAATAGGGGAGGGCGAACGTATTGGGGCGGCTACTGTTGGCCGCCCCCTCCACTACCTTCAACGGAAAACAACGCCAGGCAAGTGGGTGTCCATGGTAGGCGTCTTTTTGCGCAAAAAACGGGAAAGAAAATAGGCGAAAAGAGAAGAGAAAAACGATTCTTCTCCCCTGTTCTCTGCGCGTCCAGGGGAAGAAAACGATGGTGCCGTTTCCAAATGGCATCGTTTTGCGTTTTCCTCTTTTTTTTCTTTTTTTTTTTAAAACAGTGCATGAAACGGCGCCGTTTTGGTCAAAATGCGCCATTTCATTTAAAAGGAAAAGGCGCCAAAACATGTCAGATTCAAAGAAGGCCCTCAATTTGCGCGCGTTTTGCAGTTTAGTCCTTGGTCTCGGATTTCTTCAATTAAGTCCTTAATTGGCCATTAAACTTCAATATTTATGCAATTAAGCCCCTGATTTGACCAAATTAACTTCCAAAAATTATAATTTGACCCCAGAACTTTAATTTCTTCCAATTAAAGCCCAATTTAACTCCAAAATCAATTTTTCTTGCAATTAAAATCTCCATAAATTCAATTAAACCTTCAATAAAATTTAATTGAGTCCATAAACTTCTAATTTTGGACTTTTCTTCCTCAAATTGAATTTTCTTTATCATCGGGGCTCGCATCAATCAATGATATACTGTCAAATTTTAATTTTTATATTTTTGAACATCCTCAATCAATTTTTGAGCATTTTTAGGGCGCTCTGGTATTTTTTTCACTGTTATATTTTGTGATAATATATTTTTTTGATTTTTTTTGTATTTTATTATTTTTTATGTGGGGACCCAAAAATGAATTACAACAGTTGCCCCCCTCTTTACGATGCTTACGGAGCAAAGATTTGTGCATAGTAAGTGTTGTAAAGATAAAACAAAATTGGTCTTCCGAAACTGGTCGTCTCAAAATTTGATTGACCTAAAACTTAAACACGACCCAAAGTCCTGTGTGTGGTTGGGCTAAATTGAGATTCCTTTCGCCAATCCCCTTTAACCCGAAACTTAAATATTATGTGTGTGTGGTTAGGATAGACTGCAAATGTTCCTGTTGAGATTCCAGGAAAGTTTCGAGGTTGAAAAGAAGGAACAACACAAAATGTTTTAGCAGCTATAACTTTTGATTTGAAGTTTATAAATGTTTTAGCTGGCTGGGAAGGAAGTGCACATGATTCACGGGTTTTAGGTGATACATTATCAAGACCTAGTAGTCTAAAAATTCCAGAAGGTAAATAATAAAGTATTTATTATATGCAATAAACATATAAAATGTTTAATTAGTTAAAGATAGTAATAGGTTTTTTTTTCTAATTTATAGGGAAATATTATCTTGGTGATGCTGGTTACGGTATTCGAAAAGGAATCATTTCTCCTTTTCGTGGAGTTCGATATCACTTGAACGAGTTTACAGAACATTCACTAGAAAATAAAAAGAAGCTATTTAATCTTCGACACTCTTCTTTGAGAACTCTTATGGAGTGAGGGTTTGGTATTTTAAAGAGTTGTTTTAGATCAATTGATGGAAAATCTTTTTGGTCTTATGAAACACAAGTAGATGTTGTGCTTGCATGTTGTATTATTCATAATCACATTATGGGAGTTGATCCAAATGACTTTCTTATGGAAGAAATATGTCTGGAAAGTGAACCAATTAGACGAATAATCAACTTAAGTCAATGAGAGGAAAGGGAAGAGAATAGAGAGTGGATAACAAAAAGAGAAATGATTGCATCAACCATGTGGAATGATTATAACACTCAAAGAAACTAGTAATTATAACAACTTAAGACCTAGTTTGTGTTATCTTTGTTATGTATTTGGATTGTTTATTGACTTTATTATAATTTCTTATGTATTTTATGTATTCTATTTTAAATATTAATTGTAGTTTTTATATTTACTTTATTAAATCTAAATATTGTATGATTATATTTTGTATAAATTTGTAATTTTTGTTTTTGTAGAATTGAGTACCACATATAATAAAAAATGCAAGGGCAAGCACTTTACATGGTCTAAGTCTATGTCTCACATGCTACTTGAGATATTAGTTGAGGAGGCACTTAAAAGAAACAAACCTTATTCCACCTTTAGAGCAGAATCTTTTGTTAAGGTAGCTACTTAAATTAATCAAAAGTTAAACGTTCAATGCGAGCCTAAGCATGTTGACAATCATCTCAAAACTATGAAAAAAGAATGGGAAATAATAACCAAGCTTAAAAATAAAAATAGTTTTCGTTGGGATGATAGTGTGAAGATGATTATAGTTTCGAAAGATGTTTATGATGAAGAAGTGAAGCTATGATAAATATTATACTCTTCGTAATTTTTATATTTACTTTTGTTTCCAAAATGTTATACAAGAAACTAAAAAATTGCATATTCTAAACTTTATGAACATGCACATCCCAATCATGACAAGTATCTCAACAAAAAACTTGATATGTACGAGGTAATGATAATTGTTGTTGGAAAAGATATGGCAACCGGAAATTATGTCAAATCATATGTTGATGTCAACTTGGAAGAGAACACTAAAGAGCAATCAATTTCAATTGAAAATGAAGGGGAATATGAAGAAACTTCAAAAGGAAAAGAGACATCTTTCTCTAGTGCACAAAAGAGGCAACATAGAAAGAGAAATCACATGTATGAAGATGATAGTGTTGAAAAGTTATTTAAAAAGATTGGAGATGTAGCATTTGTAATCCAAAGCCTCAGCAAAAATCAACTTGATGTTAATGAGCTATATACAGAAGTGATGAAAATTAAAAGCTTTGATGAGATCACTCTTAGGAATGCATTTGATCACTTGGTCCAACATGAAATGTTAGCAAAAGCATTTGAGGTAAAAAAATGCTAATTTGAGGAAAATTTGGGTTTAGAATTTTGTGAACCAACGTAGCTACATGCCTAATTGCTAAGATGATTTCACTATGATAAGAAAGTTTATGTTTGTTATTTGACAAGTATATTTACTTGTTTAATTCGGTCTAGTATGTTTATGTTTGTTAATTTGAACTAATATGTATGAGTTTACATTAAAACTTAATATTTATGCATGACTATGTTTGATGTAAGATATTTATATTTATTTCTTAATGCTTATTTGATATATATTAAAGGGATATTACAGGGATAATTGCCTTTACCCGTAAAAAAAAAAACAATCTTTATCCAAAAAATCTATCAAAATATTTTTGTATTTATTTATTTTTTAAAAAAATCTTTATACCAAAGAACCCAAATATCTAACTCTTACTTAATACCATAAACTAATTTGACTTTCTTCATATGAAAAAAAAACATATTATAAGCTTTTAAAATTGAAAAAAAAATTAATAGGTTTTATTTATAAAAAAATTCACAGGGTTATATCTCTATAATATTATATGACATATATAGTTATATTTTATAAAATAAGCTATATATGAATATAAGATATAATAAAAACATTCCTCATTACACTTTTTATATTTTATTCTTTTATTATAAGTGATTAAATATTTATATTTAATATTTTTCATATATTAGATAAATTTGAAAAAAAAATTAATTCATTAATAAATTATTTTCCAGTTTATTTTCCATAACATAACCAAACATCAGAAAGTAATTCACTTTACAAGAAAATTATTTTTTAAAAAGAAAACTACTTTCCTGCAAACAAACGGCCTTAAAAACAATTTAAAGTTGAATATTTGGGAGTTTGGGAGGACAATCCTTGACAATGACCCCGTTAAGCAGCTCTTTGACAAATTATCCCTTGTCATATAGACACATAAACACATAATACCTTCCCTTGTGTGTGTGTGTGTATGACATAGTTTTGAAACCCGGCCCGGCCCAGCGGCTCGACCAAGGGCTGGAACCGGGCCGGGTTGAAGAAAAAATAAAGGAAGGAAAAATCCGATGTGATCCGGCCGCAAACCCATTGACTTTTTTTTTTTAGTAAAATAACGTCGTTTTGAAATTTTTTTTAAAAAAATTGACCCGATGACCTAGTCAAAACCCGGGCCTTGAATCGAGTCGGGTCTTAAAAGTTTATATATACACGCGGGGGTTGTCTGTTTGTGTGTGTGTAAAAAAGATGGGGGGGATTCTCATATTAACCCCACCATGGGTGTGTATATATATACCCCCATATTACACACCCATGGTGGGGTTAATATGGGGATAGAAATTTTTTTAAAAAAAATTGACCCGATGACCTAGTCAAAACCCGGAACCCGGGCCTTGGATCGAACCGGGTCTTAAAAGTTTATATATACACGCAGGGGTTATCTATCTATGTGTGTGTAAAAAAGGTGGGGGGTTCTCATATTAACCCCACCATGGGTGTGTACATATATACCCCTATATTACACACCCATGGTGGGGTGTGGGTGTGTAATATGGGGGTATATATGTAAACATTCATGATTATGATAGGATATATCCCACCCATCATAATCATGAGTGTTTACATATATACCCCCCATATTTGTGGGTGTGTATGGGGGTATATATGTAAACACTCATGATTACGATGGTTTGACCCAAGGGTCAAACCATCGTAATCATGAGTGTTTACATATATACCCCCCATATTACACACCCTATCATTCATGATTACGATGGTTTGACCCTTGGATCAACCCATCGAAATCATGAGTGTTTACATATATACCCCCCATATTACACACCCCACCATGGGTGTGTCTCCACCATATAAAAGGAGAACACCCCTTTGCTTTCTTTTGATCTTCTTGTCCTCCCGCCTGGTCTTCTCCAATGCCTTCTTCGAGCACACAAGCTGCCTCTTCATATATCGGGTACTCTTACTTTCATTTTTATTCTTAGAATACACTAATTCCTGGAGATGATTTCATATCATGTATAATGTCTTGAAAATAATATCAGACACAATTTTTGAGTTCCTTGGTGGGAAGTCTACCTGGAATAAGTAGTTAGAGATGCTTACACAAAAAAAAGAAGTCAAAATCCCATGAGTGCAAGTTTTTTGAGTAACATCGTGTCCTTTCTTGTATATAAATCCTTACATGTACGAATCCAATTGACTATAATGCTCACTGCCGCTTTTTCTTTTCCTTTGCAGTGGAGTGTCAGGATTTACAGAAAATATTGTTCAAACAATACCGACAAAGCTAGGCAGTCCAATTCAGAATGAGGAGATTGGAGGTATGTCATCCTTATGTTGAATTTTAACGTTAGCGTTTTGTTACATCTATCCCTAAATGAGATCGTTCTTATACTTCTTGTTGGTTTCTCTTTTATTTTCCTTAATTTTCACCCCCCCCCCCCACAAGGTGCTGATGTCTCCAGCAATCCAGAGTATCATGACTCTGGTTTACAGTGTCTAGAGGAATTTGCAAGGGTCAATCACTACAATGATGTTCATTCTCTTGCACTGAAGGTAACCAGCTGTTGGTCTAGTTTTTCTATTCCATTTTATCATTTTTTTTAATTATTATTGCTAGCAGTTATGCGCTCAATTTGCAGTTCACTTGTGGATTGGTATACACAAAGTGAAAAAGCATAACGATTGTGCCAAATGTTTGGCAGATTACTAGACGAAGACTTGCAATTACAAATTGGGAAAAGGGTGATCTTATTGGAAAAGGTTCATTCGGATCAGTATACGAAGGATCTAACGAAAAGGGATCATTTTTTGCTGTGAAGGAAGTTTCGCTTAGTAATAAAAACAATCTAGGCCTTCTCTGGAACGAGATTGCTATATTGAAACGCTTGGATCATGAAAACATAATTCTGTATTATGGAACAGACGAGGATGAAGAAAAGCTTTATATGTTTCTAGAGCTTGTAAGTCATGGCACCCTTGAACAAGCATATAAGAACTGCCCTTTCAAGGAATCCCAAGTTTCTCATTATACTCGACAGATACTGCAAGGTCTGAAGTATCTTCATGGTTGTAATGTGATTCATAGAGATCTTAAATGTGCAAACATACTGGTGACCGAATCGGGAAACATAAAACTTGCTGATTTTGGTCTGTCTAAATTCATGGAAGATGGTCAGTCTTTGAAGCCTGGCTCGCGAAGTTCATTATGGATGGCTCCGGAAGTTGCTAATCCTAAAAGTGGCGGGTATGATTTTCGAGCTGATACATGGAGCCTTGGATGCGCTGTGGTGGAAATGTCGACCGGAAAGTCCCCACGGTATAATGTCAGGGATGCGTTGGCCTTAGAACGTGCAATTAGAAAGGGCACAGGACCTATTATTCCTGATTCTCTCTCACAAACTTCGAAGGACTTCATCAAGAAATGCCTGCAGCCAGATCCAAGTATGCGTCCAACTGCTGTCGAGCTTTTAGCTCATCCTTTCGTGAAAGGATCATCTTGCACGCAACCTGATCTTAGCGAATTGCTGTTTGGTGAAAGATGAACCTTCAACCATTTTTTCTCAAATCTTATTTATTGTATTGTGAACTTGGATCCTAAATCTGTGAGTTCAACCTTTTAGTTTTGATGAATCTGTACTATGTGCTGTTGAGCATCCCCAGCTGTACTCAATGTTGGATAGCTAGCCAGCCGAGGACATTTAATCTTCTGGTCTTGTTTTTGAATCCTTTTATCTTCTGTTTATTCTCCTAGATGTACTAATCAGGATGCTTATCGTCTTTTCGCTCTTGAATAAAGTTTTTTTTTTTTTTTCATGTTATTGTATTCGGTTTTTTCATTTATTTTTTTCTGATTGCTATTGTTGCATTTTTTATATGATTTAAATAAAGCCAATTTATTTAATTGGTTGAGACTATAATCTAAATTATTAGATTTCTTTAAAAATAAAAATAAAACACTCTTGCAGCATCTAAATATCTTTATATAAAAAAAAAAAAATAGCTATTATATGCAGGGTAGCGCGTGATAAATCTAATGATATACAAGATAGACAAGGGTATTAGTAAAACCTTCCATACACAAGTGGTGTATTTAAGGAAAATCTTGAAATATCTATCCCAAGCCAAGTCTCTAAAATTAATACCATTTGTTGATGCTGTTGATAAGCAGGGATAACTCTTGGATTTTGAGATCTCTCTTCCTGCAAAAAAAAAAGTTAATATCTGGCAGTACTTCACTTGTGGATTGGTAGAAGACAAAGTGAAAAGCATAACAATTATGCCAAATCCTTGGCAGATTAGTAGACGAAGACGTACGTTTAAGAACTGGAACAAGGGTGATCTATTTTGGAAGCGGGTCATTCGCATCAGTATACAGAGGATCTAGTGAAGATGGAATATTTTTTGCTGTGAAGCAAGTTTCACTTAGGCCTGTTTGTTTCCTTGGAAACTGGTTTCCGGAAACCAGTTTCTAAACTTTTTTGTGTTTGTTTGTTACTAGAAAAGTTGGTCAATGAAAAATATTTTCCGATCAACAAAAAATACTTTCTAGTCAACGGAAAATACTTTCCGGTCAATGGAAAATACTTTCCAGTCAATTTTAGTCAATGAAAAATTTGGTTTGGTTTTCAGGAAAGTGCTTTCCCTTTAGCTGTGTTTGTTTTCCGGAAAGTGGTTTCCGGAAAATCACTTTCCAAACTTTCTTGTGTTTGTTTGCCATTAGGAAAGTTGGTCAATGGAAAAACACTTTCTAGTAAAAGGAAAATTTGACTTGGTTTTCAGGAAAGTGTTTTCCTAAAAAATTTGAGGGAAAACACTTTCCGGAAGTTGTGAAAAATTTAGAAATGTCATTATTTGCTGATTATATCAAATTTGATCCTCAAACTTTTGATCGCTATATATATTTTGTTTTTTTAATATTTATTTTCAATTTCATCTCTTAAAATTTTATTTTTATATTAATTTTGGTCCTTATTTTTATAATTTTTATTTGTTTTTTTTCTTATCATTTTTTTATTGAAAATTTTTATCTATCAGATTTGGTCCTCATTCTTTTAATTGTTACTTATTTTATTTGAAATAATTTATGAAATGTTGATTATTATTATTTTAATTTCTTCATCTTTTATTTTTTTAATTTTTTAGATTTGATCTCTATTATTTTAATTATTATTTATTTTATTTGAGATAATTTATGAAATTATATATTTTTTTTCAATTTCATTCTCATTCAACTTTTTAATTTGTAAGATTTGTTTCTTATTATTTTAATAAACTTGAGAAAAATAAAATGTTAATAAGTTATTTTCCAGCTCATTTTCCATGACATAACCAAATACTGAAAAGTGTTTTCCAGCTTATTTTTTATTACACTACCAAACATCGGAAAATACTTTCTCGGAATTCACTTTCTCAGAATTCACTTTTTCCAGAATTCATTTTCCAAAAACAAACTATTTTCCAGCAAACAAACGGGGCCTAGTGATTAGAAACGTCTTTGCTCTCTTGAGAAGGAGATTGCTTTATTGAAGCTTTTGGATCATGAAAACATAATTCAGTATTATGGAACAGACAAGGATAAAAAACAAAAAAAAAAAGTTTTATTAAGTAATATTTTAAAAGGCACGAGGAAAATACAATAGCTTCCTCATGCCTTTTACTTATTAATATATTATATTATTATAATAATTATATTATATTATAGAACTGTTTTTTTTTGTTTTTTTAATTATTTTTTTTGTTTAATTTAGATTGTTAAATTAAATTTTTTTATTTAGTTATCAGATTTTCATGAAATGGATCCCAGGTTTGATAGGTTAACCAGGTTTGACAGGTTAATCAGGTTTGACGAGTTAACCCGGATTTTTTTTTTTAATTAATTTTTTTCGTTTAGTTTAGTTTGTTAATGTTAAATTTCTTTCTATTTAATTATCAGACTTTCATGACACATATCCTTGGTTTGACGAGTTAACTTGGTTTGATGGGTTAACCTAGTTAATTCTGGGTAAACCTGTTAATTTTTTTTCTATTTAGTTATTAACCTTTCATGATCTGAATCACAGGTTTTACGGGTTAACTTGGTTTGAAGGGTTAACCCAATTAATTCAAAAAAAAATTTCTTCATTAGTTTTTTTCTTGTTGTTGGTTTTTTTTTTCTTTTTTAATTAATCTATTTAATTATCACACTTTTATGATACGATCTTATAGCTAGACCCACATTCAATATTCTTGGGTCCGATATTGCAGTCAGGCTCACTTAAACTTGGGTCATGCAAGTTTAATGTTATTATTAATATTATAAATATTACTTTTAGGTCAGGCGTTTCAGCCAAACTCAAAACTCTTGGATATAGTTTTTCAGAAAAACCTAACATTTTTAAATCTTAGTTTTTTTATATATTTTTTATGCAAAATTCTTAGGTTATCTGTGCAGCATCAAAATTCTTTGGTGTGTCCTCCCCTACCGATATCGGTGAAGTGCCCGTTTCAGCAGCTGCGTGCAGATTGCTTAGGCCCCAAGGACGAACATCCCGCGCTTGCAATCTTTCTTCAATGTAACTGATGATAATCCTAAGCATCAACCTCAATTTGAACATGCATGCATTTATCTTAGAACCCTAGCTTATGGCCAGAGGTTACACGAAAAACCTCCAATCTGGTTTCCGTCATGCCAGGATTTGCAAGGGAACTGATGCCATCAGCATTCACTTTCCACCATCCATGCCAGGAGCTACTTCAAGAACTATGTATGATCACTTTCTTTGTTTGAAACTAGATTCTGTAAGAACTAGAGACCAGTACTAGCCAATCAGATTTGCCAGCGGGCTGTATGTTGTCTTGGCTACGAACGATCCAGAGTATAGATTTGAAACGTGGATGGCAAACACTTAAAAAGAAGAGGATAACCAGTAAATTTAAAGAAGATTAAAATGAATATTTTGAGAAATTTAAGGATGCCAGTTGCCTTTTCTCCTCTATGTAACTCTTTAAGGCATAATTATCAAACCAACTCGGGCTCTAAAAATATTGTCTGAAATGATTTTTTATTTTTTTATAAAAAAAATAATAATAACATTGTCTTGAAATAAACTTGTGTTTATTTTTTTTTTAATGAAACAAAGTTATTTTAACATAGATCCAAGTTATCTCTCCAACAATAACATTACTTGAACTGATTAACACATGATCCTAGTTTTGAGATAAGTTTGATAATTATGTTCCAAGGTTCAGTTGAGCGGCAAATTTTCATATTCACAAGTTTCTTTGACTTAGGTTCAATTTTGCTCTCAAACAATTTATTTATGAGTTTTATACCTTAAGTAAGTTAATTTAATACAAGGAATTCTGGAAGCAGGACCCATTTGAGAAATCCAAATTGTTTTGGGATAGAATTGATAAGCAAATTGTTTTTGGGTAAAAATTTATAGCTTGCCTAAAAAAACCCTTATTCAACGACAACTGGCATGTCATTCATGTTAAAAACGACATGTTGTCAGATCTATTCATGTTTGTCTGGTGGCATCAAAACACTTGAGTTTCACGATCATCTCTCTCTAGACTCTGATCCATCTTATCCCTACTCACCAAAACCCAAAAATACCTCTCTAAACTCTCGAAATTACCTGCCATACCCTTCTCAGTTCCGGGTCTCTCTGATCTTTGCTGCATCAAGTAAGTTGCAATCTTTCTCTCTCTGGGTCATCTTTAATTTTCTTTTCTTTATTGAATCATACAAAAAGTTTGTGTTTTTGAATGCAAAGTATAGCTCACTGTTACTTTTTAATGCTATAGAGAGTCCATCTTTTTTTTTCATTTTTTCATTGGGTTGTGGTATGAGAAAAGAAAGAATAAATCTTGTGGTTTCTTGATGTTGTTTTAATGCATGGTCTGATTGGTTTCTGAGAAAAGAGAGGAAAATGAAAGAGAGAAAACAAGAAGAAATGAAACAGTTGTTGTTAGTGTTTCTTGATGTTTTGTATAGTGTTGAATGATGCTCTTGACATAAAAGTTGGGTTTTTTTTTTTGTTGGGCGGTTTAATTTATTGTTTACTTGGTTTTAGCTGCTGTAGAGAAGAGTGAATTATGCTGTTTTTGGTTTATTCTTGTCAAATTTTGAGCTTCATGTTTAAAGATGAATAAGGGATTTTAAATGGGTTTAAAGGTAATATTGAATTGTGTTATTGTGTGGCAGTGGATGTAGATGAGAGGATTGATATAGCAGAGAGCTCTATTGGAAATGAATTGGTTGAACATGGTGGTGAATTGGTTGAACATGAAGGTGATGATATGGTTGTAGAACCACATGAGGGCATGGAGTTTGAATCAGAAGATGCTGCCAAGATATTCTACGATGAATATGCCCGGCGGATAGGATTTGTAATGCGTGTAATGTCTTGTCGTCGTTCTGAAAGAGATGGGAGGATTCTTGCCAGGCGACTTGGGTGTAATAAGGAGGGTTATTGTGTAAGCATTCGAGGGAAATTTGGAAATGTTCGAAAGCCACGACCAAGTACTAGAGAAGGTTGTAAAGCGATGATTCATGTTAAGTTTGATAAGTCTGGAAAATGGGTGATAACAAAATTTGTAAAGGACCATAATCATCCACTTGTAGTGGCTCCACGTGAAGCTCGTCAAACGTTGGTGAGTTTTCCTCTCTGTTTTTTAACTATGCATGCTGCTTCCATGCTTTACCAACTCTATATGCCTTTGACATGTGATTCTGTAGCCTTATTCTCTCTGGTAATTAAATAAGCTTCTAAGGAAAATAATTAATTCCTTGAACTTTCACTTTCTCTGTTCTTTTTTTGGTTTTCATGATTGACAAATACAAGTGTAAAAATTCAGTGCATCACATGCTATTCAAGAAACCAGACTAACAAACTGGGATGTTGTTAATATGTGCTTGGAAGGAAGATTTCTAATGCTTTGAGGTTGTGGAAGGATAATATCTGCATATCTGACGTGATCTGAGTATTGTTTTATTTTTACCTTGTAGGATGAAAAGGACAAAAAAATTCAAGAATTAACTGCTGAATTGAGAAATAAGAAGCGGTTATGTGCCACTTATCAAGAACAGCTAAGTGCATTTGTGAAAATTGTTGAAGATCACAGTGAGAAGCTATCCAAGAAAGTTAAAAATGCGGTAGAAAATCTAAAAGAATTTGAGTCTATTGAGCAGGAGCTCATGCAGCATACATAGTCTCAGCATTTGGTGTAAGTACTTAGCTATTACTTCTTCAACTCCGTTAGTTGTACAATGTTTTTTACTGTTGTTCTCTGTTTTGTCTCTTCATCGGAAGCAGAAACTGACACAGCAATTAGAAATGTAGTTATAGGATATTGCTTTGTTTTCGAATTTGTAATCCATGCGAGTTCAGTGATTTTGTGGGGGGGTGGGGGCTCTAGCTTTCAGGTTTATTATGTTTTAGTGCAAATGTCGTTGGAGGCGCCACAATAAGTTATGGAAGTTTTTGAAGACAAAAATTTCCTTTTTTAGCAGTCTTGATTTGTATAGCAAACTAGTAATATGAAGTACTGGCAGGGTATGATTTAGTATGCTCTTGCAAGTGATGCATTTTTATGATAGGACATGGATATTTCAAATGGATGGGTGGAACCTTCTCTTCTTTTCTCATACTCTCCAGATTAACTCATTGTTCACCCTGGTGTTGCAGCAATGCTGTCACCGTATAAGATGAATGCAAATGTTATTCTTATCAACTCAAATTTGCCCAATTCTGACTTTCTATATATAATACTAGTATATTTGTCTGCACTCCACAGCGGGTCAATAATTTTTTTTAAAATGTAAAAAGAAAATATTAAGAGCATAGAGAATATTTTTTAGTGGCTTGGGTCTGGCGGGTTTGTATGCCAGTCCTAATCTATGCTTGACCCAAGCAAACACAAATAAATATAGAATAATTGTACATTTTAGTTTAGTTGTTATGAGAGTGAAAAAAAAAAAAAAACAACCAAAAAAATGTCTTGTGAAAAAATAAAATAAGAAATTAAAAATGAAACTACTATTACAATTTATAATAAAAAAGTTTCTTCATCTGTAGTGATTTTTCCATACTATTTAGTTTTTATTATAATGGTTAGTCTGGAGAAACATGCTACGTATCTGCAACTCATGCGTTCACCCATCAATCAACATGCTTGAAACATTGCAAAATCTTGATTGAGGCATAACTCTGAACGATATAGTTATCTGTGCATCAATCATTTTGTCTATGTGGTTGTGATGAATAAGTTATAAGAATTGATCTCAAGCAGTTTTTATAAAATTCTATTTAGTTGCAACTACATGGTTTTTTTCTTTCTTGTAGCTTCTCTTTCACCTGTACTTGTGTTTCTTTGACTGATTTTCCTGTCTATGGGATTTGATAAAGAAAATTGTGGGATTTTGAGGGATTGAAATATGGAATTCTAAGAATAACTTTGTTTTGTTTGCAAAATAATGTAATGGCCGTAACGGAAAACAATTTTCCTTTTCTATTTTCAGTTTTCATCTTTTTTCTGGTTTTTCTTTTTCTAATAGAAAATAAGAATGATTATCAAGAACCTGACATTTTCCTAGTACTGTTAAAATAATGAAGATAAAAAAATCAAATATGAAGAATAATAATGTAACATTAAAAGTAATTAGTAATCAAAAGAAAACTCCTAATTTAATAACTTTAAAGGTATTGAAAATTCAACTGAAGAATAAACCTACAAATTTCTTCATTTTAATCTATTAAGGTACAAATAATAAGTTCAAACTGCTATAATATTTATGAAACTTGTCTACAACTCCAAGGTCTAGCCAAGAGAAGATCTGTCTCTTCAACCTGGCACACAACTGGAGAACATGAGGGTTGAAATTGTTTCCAGGAAATTCATTACTCCATCATCTTCAACCCCACCTCACCTTAGAAGCTGCGAAATATCGGCCTTGGATCAGCTTCTTCCTCCAGTTTATGTAGGATTAACATATTTTTACCCGGCTGACGAAAACATTCAAGGAGCCAAGCATTCCGAAAGAGGAAAGCAGTTGGAGGAATCATTATCCAAAATCTTAAACCTCTACTATCCGGTGGCAGGGAGATATGATGAAGAAAAGCTGTTGATCGATTGCAACGACAAAGGGGTAGAATATTTGGAAGCTGAAGTAAGTGGACGACTCTCTCAAATTTTAAACGGGGAGTTGCAGCCTGAGCAGTTGAATCAGTTTCTTCCGTATCCTGTTGCATCACCCACAAGTCCATTAGTAGCTGTGCAAGTAAGCACTTTCGAGTGCGGTGGACTGGCTGTCGGCTTGCGCGTTTCACACAAGATATGTGATTTAGCGACATTAACCTCATTTGTCAATGGATGGGCAACAACAAGTCGAGTTGGTATTGCTGAAGTGCCCCGACCGAGTTTTGCTCTGCCATCCCTCTTTCCGACAAGAGAGACAACTCAAATCCTGAAAGCAACTCCGGTTAAAAATGGAGCTAGGGTCGTGACAAGAACTTTTGTGTTTAGCAGGTCTGCAGTAGCCAACCTGCAAGTGATTGCCAGAACAAGAGATGATGATTTGGAAGGAGGGAAAGGCCAACCTTCGCGAGTCCAAGTAGTGACTGCAATTGTATGGAGGGCTCTGATTAAGGTGGCTAAACTTAAGCATGGATACCTGAGACCATCTGCCTTAATTCATGGAGTGGAAATGAGAAAGAGGTCAGCATTACCACTACCACCAAATTGCTTCGGAAACATGTTGATGGTTACGATGGCTCGATTCGAGGCAGACGAGAGCAAAATGGGGTTGCCTGACCTGGTCATTCCGGTAAGGCAGGCGATAAGGGATGCCGTTTCGGATTGCCGAAACGCAATAAGCTATGATGATTTGTTGTTGGGAGCAGCAGGGAGTTTCAGTGAATGGAATGAGGAAGCAAGCAAAGGTGAGATAGATGTGTATACGTTTACTAGCTGGTGTGGTTTCCCGATTTATGAAGTGGATTTTGGCTGGGGGAAGCCTGCATGGGTGAGCAGTCCCCATAAGCCAGTACCTTTGGTGAACTTGCTGGACACCATAGATGGTGGAGTTGAAGTATGGATGACTGCAGAGGAAAAGAACATGATCCTTTTTCAACAAGACCCTGAGATTATTTCCCTCACTGATTCTCGATTGAAGAATAATGTCTAAATTATATTACAAGATTATTGCCCTTCACAGCTTCTCAACTTGTGCAATGTCAACTGTTCCCAAAATAAATAAATAAAATCTAAACCATAGCAATTTCTTTTCGCGTTCCTACTTTTTATGTACTCTTTATATAAAAACAATATGGTTTTGAAGATAACAAATTATTAAATCCTAATTAATTTATCTATAAAAATTAAGTTTAATTTTAAAATATATATATTAAAGTAACTTTCACATGATTTAAAAATTAAGTAGCAGATCTCTAACCTGATGGACTTTTATTTGAAAGGGTGTGTTGTATAATAATAAAATTTACTCATCATCCTCAAAGAAAAATATGCTAAATTAAGTTGTCGATTACTTGCAGGTGTGGAAGTCTTTCCTCTCTCTTTTTCTTATTCTTTTAGTTTTTTTTTGTCCTCCCTCCACCTCCTGGTGAAAGGGGTATTTATAAAGAGAAGAAAGAGGGAGAAAAAACTACTTTACCCCTGTCCATTTATGGTACAGTGTAGGGTAGCTAGGCAGCCATTGAATAGCTTGTTCAGGGCAACCCGTTCAAAACAACACCGTTTTGAATTTATATATATATATATATATATAACGCATTTTTTAATTAAAAAGAAAAGGGCGTTAAACAGTTTCATATTCCAAATCAGTTCTTAATTGTTGATTTGTTCAATCCAGTTCTCATTTGAAATTTTGATTTTAAGAATCAATTCAATTGCATTCCTGTAAAATTCAAATGTCAACCTTGAAGTTGACCATCTTTTTCACTTTGATCATTGGTTTTGAATTTATGTATTTTAGCCTTAATTGATCAACAAACATTCAATTTTTTCAATTTAACCCCCAATTTAGTCAATTCCAGCTCTTATATTTATGTGCATTTTCTAGTCTGGTCCTTGGTTTTTATATTTCTCCAATCAAGTCTCTAATTGTCCATCAAACTTTAATATTTATGCAATTAAGCCTCTGATTTGACTAAATTAACTCTTAAAATTTGTAATTCGACCCTCACATTTTAATTTCTTTCAATTAAAATCTAAATTGATTTAAAAATTAATTTTTCTTGCAATCAAACCCTTCATCAACTCAATTAATATTTCAACAAAATCTAACCAAGTCTTTAAACATCTGATTTTGAACTTTTTTTCTCAAATTGAATTTTCTTTGCCAACAGAGCTCACATCAATAAAAAAATATATATTGTCAAATTCTAATCTCTGTATTTTTTTAACTTTCTCAACCAATCTTTTGTCATTTTTAAGGCGCCCTTGTGTTTTCTTTTCACTATTATATTTTTTTTTCTTCAAAATTTTTTTTTATTTTTCTCTTTTTTTTTATTTTAGAACCTAAAAATGGGTAACAACAGGGAGCTTGGTATATCTCATTATTACTCATCCAAATATTACATATGTTATTCATGTTGTTAGTTAATTTGTTGCTTCTCCTACAATGGTTCATTGGGCAACTCTTCTTCGTATTTTGCAATACTTTCAGGATACAGTCTTTTAGAGTCTTTTACTTTTATCCATATCTTTCCTAGCGTTACGTGCATACTCTAACACTGATCATGAGAGTGATCTCATAGATCGCAAGTTTGTTATTGATTTCTATATTTTTTTAGTTGATTCTCTTATTTCTTGGAAGAGTAAGAAACAATCTATTGTTTCTCAATCTTCAACCGAAGCAAAATATCATGTCATGACATCTACTACCAAAGAGATTATTTGATTACATTGGTTACTTGTAGATATAGAGCCTCTCTTTCTTATTCTATTACTATGTATTGTAACAACTAGAGTTCTATTCAAATTGTTCAGACCTCGATTTTTTATGAACTAACTAAGCATATTGAGATCGATTGTCATCTTACTCGTCATCATCTAAAGCATGACACCATTACTTTGCCTTTTATTTCTTTTTTCTTTGTAGATTGCAGATTTATTTATCAAGTCGTATTTTATTTCACATTTTTGTTTTCTTATTAGCAAACGATTGATGCTTGTAGTTGCCAAATTGTGAGTTTGAGGGGAGATATTAAAAAAATATATGTTTATTTTGTTTTATTTATTAAGGGTAAAAACAACAACTTGGTCATCAAAAATCAACAAAATCCTGCGAATCAAATTTAAGAAAAAAAGAATTTTATTTCCCTTGAACAGAACCAGTTTCTGCAAAGTGCATATATACAAATTACAACTTATATGGCTAAAGCAGTTTTTTTCATATTAGCGTCGAGTATCCGGCCAAGGCCCCACTAATCTTGAGGGTGCACAAGTCCATAACAAGGAGTTTCCTGTAAGTGAACCATGGTTAATTCATGATATATATATATATATATATATATATATATATATATATATATATATATATATATATATATGAGTGTTTATACGTATTAATTGATTTTCTAGAATTAACATTTTGTATAAAAATTCTTGTTATTAAATAAGAATTAGTTTATTTATTGTTCATTATTGTTTTTACTTCTAGATCCAACAAGTGGCTTCATAGCTACTTTAAGTGATGTTTGTGATTCGTGTATTTCCTTACTAAATATCCTTTATAATTTTGAGTACTGATGGACCTCTTAGTTTTACTTGAAAAATTATGAACTTTCATAATCAGATAGACTACTTGCTAAGAAAAATAAAACAAAATGATGGGGTAATAATTTCTATTATGTGAGAATTCCACTTTAAACTAAGGTGATCATGATAAGTTTTTTATTTAAAAACAATATTGTTGTTAAAAAAGAAAGGTGTTTTCATAAAACTAAATAACATGAATAAGAAAAAGAGAGTTTTAATTAAAGAAAATTTTTTTATTTTTTAATAATGTTAATTGTTTTTAGCTTTTATTCAAAAACCTATGTTGCTAATCATAATAACATATTTTTTTCAAAAAAAAAACAATACATGAATAAAAAGATAATTTTAACTACAAAAAATTTTGTTTCTATAAAATGTAAATCATGGATTTTTACAAATACCTATTTTGATTTTAATAAAATCAATTAAAAATATTTAAAATAAAAAAAAAAAGGCCAAGGATATTATGCCAATACACTTGCTAGTAATAATTCATTTTCTACAATTTTAGAGTTCTTTATTTCAACAATATCATATTGTTTTTACAGCCAACAACAAGAAACTAAAACTTCATCATAGAAATAAATATAAAACACCTTTGTTTTTTTTATTTTTTCATAAATATAATTAGATGTTCGTGACTATTTTAATGATGAGAGGACATTAATTTTAATACCAAGTGTTGTAAAATTAATTTAACCAGTATCGCATCCGAACATTTTATTACATTATACTATATCGAAAGAATCAATACAGAAAATCATTGACATTGATAAATATCAAAAGGAAATGTGTGCCCTAATCCACGAACACATCCAAGCAAATATTATATAGGTCATCGCCCCTTTTCAAATAAAAATTGTAATTAGCCTTAAACATTGCTCTTTCAGCAACATATTTCACCAGAGCATCGTGGCATTCTTTACCGGATCCCGTGACTTCACTACAAGTATCGTAGTCCAAGCTCTTCTCATCCCCAAATATGTAATTGAAGACTTTGTCTCCGGTAGACTTTGAAATCGTATTTGCACAGTTTTTCAAAAAACCTGGCAAAATCTCCTTGGAACTTTCTGGTGATGCAGCTAGATTTTCGTTATCAATATATTCAGCTTCGGTTGATTCATCTTCATTCTCCATTGCAAGGATAGGAGAGGCTATTAATGTTATTCCCATGAACAGAAGCACCGCGAATGAAACGTTCTTAGACCTTGCCATTGCGATCTTTTTAGATAATTTGGGGCTAAAATTCTATTTTGATGGTGAAGCATATACTCCTACATCTATATATATACACGTATATGGCTTAGATGATAAAAGGGGTGCAATATGACATTTATTTATGAATTAATATTCATTTAATGCCGATCTTAATACAAGCAAGTTTAAAATTAATAAATATGGGCAAGGATTAAGTCTCTAATGTTTAATTTATATATAATTTATTGTTGTTCTATTTAAACTGTCTTATTAAATTCCTCAAATGTTGTCTTTTGCTTGGTATAAATATTTTCTTCTTAACTCTAAATTAAAACTTATAATAATGACAATAAATATGTTTCTACTACAAAGGCAAGAGAATATATATTATAATTATTTCATTGCTCTCAATTAAAAAGAAACAACAACTAGGTCATCAAAAATCAAAGAAATCCTGCAAATCAAATTTAAGAGAAACAAAAATATATTTCCCCTTAAAAGAACCAATTTCTACAAAGTGCAAAAAGACAAATTAAAATTTATTTGGTTGAAGCAATTTTTTTTTTTTTTTTGATTAGCAACGAATATTCATGCCAAAGCCCGACTAATCCTTGAGGTGCAGACATCCTCGACAAGGAGTTTTATACAAGTGAATCACGGTTAATTCATGGGTTTATATGAGTGTTTATACATAGTAGTTGATTTTCTAGAATCAGCATTTTGTATAAAAGTCTTGTTATTAAATAAGAATTAGTCTATTTATCATTCATTATTATTTTTACTTCTAGATCAAACAAATGTCTTCAAAGCTACTTTGAGTGATGTTTGTTAGTCTGATCCATGTATTTTCTCATTAGATATCCTTTCCAATTTGGAGTGACGATGGAGCTCTTAGCTTTTCTTTATAAATTATCAAATTTCATAATCAAATAGACTACTTGCTAATAAAATAAAACAATATAATGGGGTAGTAATTTCCGTTATATGAGCATTCCACTTGTAAACTAAAGTGATCATGATAAGTTTTTATTTAAAAAAAAAATATTGTTAATAAAACCTAAATATTTTTGATAAAACAAAATAACACGTATAAGAAAAGAGAGCTTTAATTAAAGAAAACTTTTTTATTTTTTAATAAACATTAGTTGTTTTTAGTTCTTATTCAAAAAAACTATGTTGCTAATAATAATAACTTGTTTTTGTTTATAAGAAAAAATACATGAATAAGAAGTTAATTTTACCTAAAAAATATATTTTTTCTTTAAAATTTAAATTATGGATTTTAACAAAATATCTATTTTGATTTTATTAAAATCAATTAAAAATAATTTTTTTAAATCAATTTTCAATAAGTTTAGAGTTCTTTATTTGAAGAATATCATATTGTTTTTACAGCCATCAACAACAAATTAAAAATTCATGATAGAAATAAATATAAAACACCTTTCTTTTTCTTCTTTTTTTTCATAAATATGATTAGATGTGATCATGACTATTTTAATGATGAGAGGACATTAATTTTAATACCAAGTGTTGTAAAATTAATTTAACCAGTATCGCATCCGGACATATTATTACATTATACTATATCGAAAGAATCAATACAGAAAATCATTGACATTGATAAATATCAAAAGGAAATATGTGCCCTAATCCACGAACACATCCAAGCAAATATTATATAGGTCATCGCCCCTTTTCAAATAAAAATTGTAATTAGCCTTAAACATTGCTCCTTCAGCAACATATTTCACCAGAGCATCGTGGCATTCTTTACCGGATCCCGTGACTTCACTACAAGTATCGTAGTCCAAGCTCTTCACATCCCCAAATATGTAATTGAAGACTTTGTCTCCGGTAGACTTTGAAATCGTATTTGCACAGTTTTTCAAAAAACCTGGCAAAATCTCCATGGAACTTTCTGGTGATGCAGCTAGATTTTCGTTATCAATATATTCAGCTTCGGTTGATTCATCTTCATTCTCCATTGCAAGGATAGGAGAGGCTATTAATGTTATTCCCATGAACAGAAGCACCGCGAATGAAACGTTCTTAGACCTTGCCATTGTGATCTTTTTAGATAATTTGGGGCTAAAAATCTATTTTGATGGTGAAGCATATACTCCTACATCTATATATACACACGTATATGGCTTAGATGATAAAAGGGGTGTAATATGAAAGTTATTTATGAACTAATATTCATTTAATGCCGATCTTAATAAAAGCAAGTTTAAAATTAATAAATAAGGGCAAGGATTAAGTCTCTAGTGTTTAACTTACATATTATTTATTGTAGTTCTATTCAAATGTTATATTTTGCATGGTGTGTGTGTGGGTGTGTGTGTGTGTGTGTGTGTTTTCTTCTTAACTTTAAATTAAAACTTATAATAATGACAATAAATATGTTTCTAGCACAAATGCAAGAGAATATATATTAGAATTATTTCATTGCTCTTAATTAAAAAAAAACAAACAAACAAGAATCAAATATATGAAAAACAAAAATATATTTCACATGAATAGAACCAATTTATGTTGAGTGCATAAATACAAATTACAACTTATATGGCTGAAGCAGTTTTTCTTTTTTATTAGCAACGGATATTTGTGCCTAGGTATGACTATTCCTTAAGGTGCACACATCCACGACAAGGAGTTTTATACAAGTGAACCGCAGTTAATTCATGAATTTATATGAGTGTTGATATATATTAGTTGATTTCCTAGAATCAACATTTTGTATAAAAGTATTGTTATTAAATAAGAATTAGTCTATTTATCGTTCATTTTTTTTTTTACTTATAGATCCACCAAGTGTCTTCAGAGCTACTTTGAGTGATGTTTGTCAGCCTAATTCATGTATTTCCTCACTAGATATTCTAGTTTGGAGTGATGATGGAGCTCTTAGCTTTTTTGATAAATTATGAAATTTTATAATCAAATAGACTACTTGCTAAGAAAAATTAAAAGAAAAATGATGGGGAAGTAATTTCCGCTATATGATCATTCCACTTGTAAACTAAGGTAATCATGATAAGTTTCTATTTAAAAACAATATTGTTAATAAACAAAATAACACGTATAACAGAAGAGAGTTTTAATTAAAGAAAATTTTTTTATTTTTTAATAATGTTACTTGTTTTTAGTTTTTATTCAAAAAACTATATTGCTAATAATAATAACTTGTTTTTGTCAAAAAAAAAACAATACATGAGTAAGAAGTTAATTTTTACCTAAAAATATATTTTTTCTTTAAAATTTAAAGTATGGATTTTAGTGAATATCTATTTTGATTTTAATAAAATCAATTAAAAATACTTTTTTTTAAATCAAATTTTCAATAAGTTTAGAGTTCTTTATTTGAAGAATATCATATTGTTTTTACAGCCAACAACAACAAATTAAAAATTCATGATAGAAATAAATATAAAACACCTTTCTGTTTCTTCTTTTTTTCATAAATATAATTAGATGTGATCATGACTATTTTAATGATGAGAGGACATTAATTTTAATACCAAGTGTTGTAAAATTAATTTAACCAGTATCGCATCCGGACATATTATTACATTATACTATATCGAAAGAATCAATATAGAAAATCATTGACATTGATAAATATCAAAAGGAAATATGTGCCCTAATCCACGAACACATCCAAGCAAATATTATATAGGTCATCGCCCCTTTTCAAATAAAAATTGTAATTAGCCTTAAACATTGCTCCTTCAGCAACATATTTCACCAGAGCATCGTGGCATTCTTTACCGGATCCCGTGACTTCACTACAAGTATCGTAGTCCAAGCTCTTCTCATCCCCAAATATGTAATTGAAGACTTTGTCTCCGGTAGACTTTGAAATCGTATTTGCACAGTTTTTCAAAAAACCTGGCAAAATCTTCGTGGAACTTTCTGGTGATGCAGCTAGATTTTCGTTATCAATATATTCAGCTTCGGTTGATTCATCTTCATTCTCCATTGCAAGGATAGGAGAGGCTATTAATGTTATTCCCATGAACAGAAGCACCGCGAATGAAACGTTCTTAGACCTTGTCATTGTGATCTTTTTAGATAATTTGGGGCTAAAATTCTATTTTGATGGTGAAGCATATACTCCTACATCTATATATATACACGTATATGGCTTAGATTATAACAGGGGTGCAATATGACATTTATTTATGAATTAATATTCATTTAATGCCGATCTTAATATAGGGTATACAAGCAAGTTTAAAATTAATAAATAAGGGCAAGGATTAAGTCTCTAATGTTTAACGTATATATTATTTATTGTGGTTCTATTTAAACTGTCTTATTAAATTCCTTAAATGTTGTTATTTACTTGGTTTAAATATTTTCATCTTAACTCTAAATTAAAACTTATAATAATGGCAAAAAAATATGTTTCTAGCACAAAGGCAAGAGAATATATATTTGAATTATTTCATTGCTCTTAATTAAAAAGAAACAACAACAAGGTTGTCAAAAATCAAAGGAATCCTACGAATCAAATTTAAGAAAAACAATGATCTAATTCCCTTGAACATAACCAGTTTCTACAAAATGCATAAATACAAATTACAACTGTAGTTTTTTTTATAGCTGGATTAGCAATGAATATCCGTTCCAAGGCCTAACTAATCCTAAGGGTGTACACATCCTCAACAAGTAGTTTTATACAAGTGAATCACGATTAATTCATGGGTTTATATTAATGTTTATTTCCTAAATCAACAATTTGTATAAAAATCTTGTTATTAAATAAGAATTAGTCTACTTATCGTTCATTATTTTTTTTGTCTTCAGAGCTACTTTGAGTGATGTTTGTCAGTCTGATCCACTTGTTTCCTCGCTAGATATCCTTTCTAGTTTGGAGTGATGATGGAGTTCTTAGCTTTTCTTGATAAATTACCAACTTTCATAATTAAATAGACTACTTGCTAAGAAAAATAAAACAATATGACAGGGTAGTAATTTATGTTATATGAGCATTCCACTTGTAAACTAAGGTGATCATGATAAGTTTTTATTTAAAAATAATATTGTTGATAAAAAACAAAAAAAAATTCATAAAACAAAATAACATGTATAAGAATGAGAGTTTTGATTAAAAAAAACTTTTTTATTTTTTTAATAATGTTACTTTTTTTTAGTTTTTATTCAAAAAACTATGTTGCTAATAATAATAACTAGTTTTTGTCACACAAAAAATACATGAATAGCAAGTTAATTTTACCTAAAAATATATTTTTTCTTTAAAACTTAAATCTTGGATTTTTGCAAATATCTATTTACATTTTCATAAAATCAATTCAAAATACTTTAAAAAAATAACCATTTTCTATAAGTTTAGAGTTCTTTATTTGAAGAATATCTTATTGTCTTTACATCCAACAATAATAAATTAAAACGTCATTATAGAAATAAATATAAAACACCTTTGTTTTTCTTCTTTTTTTATAAATATGATTAGATGTGATCATTAGTATTTTAATGATGAGAGGACACTAATTTTAATACAAGTGATATTAAATTAATTTAACCAGAATCGCATCTGGACATATTATTTCATTATATCATATTGAAAGAATCAATATAGGAAACCATTGATATTGAAAAATATGAAAAGGAAATATGTGCCCTAACCCACGAACACATCCAAGCAAATATCATATAGGTAATCGCCCCTTTTCAAATAAAAATTGTAATTAGCCTTGAACACCGGTCCTTCAGCAACATATTTCACCATAGCATCGTGGCATTCTTTACCGGATCCTGTGACTTCACTACAAGTATCGTAGTCTAGGATTTTTTCATCCTCAAATATGTAATTGAAGACTTTGTCTCCGGAAGACTTTGAAATTGTATTTGCACAATTTTTCAAAAATCCTGGCAAAATCTCTGTAGAACTTTCCGGTGATGCAGCTAGATTTTCATTATCAATATATTTAGCTTCGGTTGATTCATCTTCATTCTGGATGGCAAAGATAGGAGAGGCCATTAATGTTATTCCCAAGAACAGAAGCACCGGGAAAGAAATGTTGTTAGACCTTGTCATTGCGATTTTTTTAGATAATTTGGTGCTAAAATTCTATTTTGATAATGAATCATATACTTGTACATGTATATATATGTACGCTTAGATGATAAAAGGGGTGCAATATGACATTTATTGATGAATTAAAATTCATTTAATGCCGATCTTAATATAGGGTATATAAACAAGTTTAAAATTAATAAATAAGGGCAAGGATTAAGTCTTTAATGTTTAACGTATATATTATTTATTGTGGTTCTATTTAAATTGTCTCATTAAATTCCTTAAATGTTGTATTTTACTTGGTTTAAATATTTTCAACTTAACTCTAAATTAAAACTTGTAATAATGAAAATAACTATATTTCTAGCACAAAGGCAAGAGATTATATATTTGAATTATTTCATTGTTTTTTAATTACTTTTTTTAAATAACAACTTGGTCATCAAAAATCAAATGAATATCATGAATCTAATTTTAAAATATATATATATATATTGACTTCCCTTGAACAGAACCAGTTTCTCCAGAGTGGATATGTACAAATTACAACTTATATGCCTAAAACATTTTTTTATTATTATTATTGAATTAGCACTAGGTATCTAGGTTAAGGCTCGACTTATCATGCAAGTGAACCACGAATAATACGTAAACTTTGCCCAAAAGCGATGGCCTCGTATAATTCTTTGCACCTAGCATTGTTTCCATCTAGCAAGAGTCAAACCTGAAATCTTGAACAAGAACACACTTCTAATTTCCAGCTCTTCTCCTTTATGCTATGGAATAGCATTGATCGATAGCATGTCTGGAATCTGAGCATTGGCAGCTTGCCTCCATTAAATTGGTTAAAAATGCTTCTTCTTTTAGGTTCATATGACAAGCCTTAGCAGGTTTCATGGCAGCCTCCTCCATCAGAATTAATTTCGATGGAGACTTTCTTGGTGATAAACACAGTGGCAGTACAGGTGTGGAAGGTAGAAATCCGAATGGTGGTATTACGTTTTTTTTTTTTGCCATGAAGAAAATGGTAACACATTGTATATTGCATAAAAGATTGTAAATTCAAATGTTAATTCAGTAATTTTTTGAATTTCTAAAACATTATCAATGGGAACAATATGGTTAAAATGTACTTTTTTATATAAATTACTCAAGGAATTAAATAATTGCAAGCCACATCAAAATAAAAAACTAGATAATAAGTAATAAGATTAAAAATTTTGTAAGAATTAAGATAATTAGCTAGTGATTACTTTATGTAGGTAGGAAAGGGGAAAAAAAGGCACTCTTTTTTTCAAGAATCATATAGAGTGTTTTTCATTTATTTATTTTTTTGGTCTGAAGATAAATATATTTTAAGCCTAATTTTGATGTTAATTGAGATTAATTTTTTTTTATCAAATAATCCTAAGGATACATTTTTAATATAAACATGGTACATTCAAAAAAATTTAATAAATTTCCCTAATTGTAATTCATATAATTTAAATTTAATAAACTTAACATAAACATGGAGCCTAGACTAATACAAGACTAATACAAGTTTAAGAAAAAATAGAAAAATAATTGACTTGATCTAATACAGTCAAAAACTCAAGTTAGCTCAAGATATAACACATGACAAATACCCATTGATTTTTTTGAAAAAATAATTTTAAAAACTTTTGGATCATCTAAGTTGACCCTCTCAAATCATGACCTGAATATTGTCTCAGATCAACTACCGAGCTGAGTTTTAAAATTATGACAATAATTATTTTTATCCATATGATGACTCAGGTCAACTCGATGTGATCAGGTCAACTCGTGTTAATCCTCTTGACCTCTGACCTAGCTCTTTCTCTGGTTATCCAAAAAAATTCATAAAAGCATTCAGTTCGGTTAATTTCATATCGGTTTTTACAAATATTCCGTATAATTTGGGTAATTTGCTCCCACTAGTATGGATTTAGAGCATAGGACAGGAGAGGAGATTGGTATAATAGACAACCCTCAGATGCTAACACAATCAGGGAACATAATCACAGCTCCCTGCAGCTTTTGAGTCACATTCATCCACTACAGTCATGGAGCTACATTCTTTCATCAGCAACATAATCCTTCTAGAATGGAAAAACTATCTTCATATGATAATCCTTCTAGAATGGAAAAACTATCTTCATATGATAACAATATGAACTCTTCGATAGAGATATCATCCAGGCAAAAGAAAAGGTGCGCACAACAATCTCACACAGGGACATAAATAACTCCAGCGAAATTTTGTACCACAGTATAATCTGCAAGGTTGGCAAGCAATGCCCGTGGCATGGTCACCAATTATCTTTTGATAGATTACTTGAAAATTTACCTAGATAGACATTGCATTGATTTCCACTCTCCATAAAGAGCCTATTCAGTGGGTGAGTATTGGACTCGATATCCGAAGTTAAATCAGGTAATTCAACCTGTATACACAAGAACACTTAGGTCAAAAGACTAGCGGTAGAACTCGCCAATATATACGATGCTTACATAATATCAATATGTTGTGTAAAATAAGGTAAGATGCACAAAGATGTAAGATCTGGAATGTGTGCATAGCAGAAAGAGAGGCGAGAAGACCAAAACCTATACATGGTAGTCTCTAAGGAAGCTGAGATAACCAAAAAATAGAGTTTTGTTTCAAGTTACCACCCACAATTTACCCCATTCCCTCAACTTCCTTTCTTGTTTTCCATACAAACAAAGACAATGGCTGAAGCTACCGGGAACCATCATCAAAACAGACCCGGAGCCTGAATCACTCTCTTAAAGATTGAAGCATCACTCATTGTGTAGATAAATGATGAATACAAAGGCCAACAAAAAATTGTTATTATGATATGGTGACTCATGAATCAGATAGAAGCCCAATCAACTTCCTTGCATCAACCAGCTACCTAATAGACAGTCAATCAGTAAGTTTGGCTTTAACATCTAGCTTCTTTATATTCCTTTCACTTCTACACTGTTTTACTCGGGTATCAATCTCCAGTAACTAAAACAGAGAAGTCCATAAGTAAATGAACCTGCAAGAAATTAGATCTTTCCTAGATAGTATAAAAATGTCCCAGTTCATACTTTTAAGCACCAAGTTGGAAGGCATATCAAGCCAATTAATCAATAAAATATTTTCACCCATAAAACATATCTCCCTGGGAATGAAAAGTCACAATAACCGAGCAGCGTGCAATCAAAGTAATCGATCTGGTCTAAGTGTATGCATCTTACTAAAAAGTAGCACACGTCTGTATTTAAGTCACCTTTTACTTTTAATGGTATACTGTATCGAACAATTTGAAAGAAAAAAAAAGCGTGAAGTCATCTTTTGATCTGACCAAAAAAGGCATACCTTGGTTTTCTTCAATTTTGTCTCCAGGTTCGTCAATACCAGTCACGCTGGCCAGCTCTTTTTTGTCTCTCCAAATTGCATGCACTTCGTCAGTTCGAAACCTCTGGGTGAAAGTTGATTCCTCTAGTGGAGTTGTTTCACCATAAGCAAAAGCAAGGAGACCAGTATATGCAATCATTGCTCCGTTGTCAATGCAATACCTATCATCAGTTGCATATAGCATTCCCCCCCGCTCAGAACACATTATTCTCATCATCTCTTGCAAGCGCTCATTGCAACCCACACCACCAACAATAAGAATATCTTTCTTATCACAATGTGCCATTGCCCGTTCTGTGATCTCCACAAGCATAGCAAACACTGTTTCCTAAACAATTTTAGAAGATGATGAGCTAATACATTAAAACAAGATATATGTACTTAGGCAACTTGAGACATGATAAAAAAAAGGATAAGAATGATTCAGATTCTTCCACTCAAAGACATATTACTAACAGCTCGCATGGTCTACCTGGAGGGAATAGCACAAGTCTGCAGGAGTGCACTCGTTATTTTTAAGCTTCTCCTCTGTGGTGGCTTCAATAAAGCTCAATATTCCACTAAAAGAAACATCCATCCCTTTGACAACATAAGGAAGATCTATAAATTGCTCCCCTTTCTTTGCAAGCTGGTTACAACAACGTTATGTAAGTAACTATTGAAAATTAGCTCATTAGTATTCTGAACTTTAGGTCCACTGGTATCAAAAGGCATTTTATAAACCCTGGTAGAGAGCTACTAAACTTGAGATATGAATTCCACTAAAACAGGGGAAGAAGGAAGAATAATAAGCCAATAAATAAAAATAAAATGACAGGTTAATTGTTCGGAAACTAAAGCCATGAAAGATGAATTCCAATATCCTATTGATAATGTTTTAATTGCTTCATATTATGTGAACATGAAAGCTACAAAGAGTGCAATATGACTATCAAGCTTGAATTCAAGAAACATAACTACAACATAGATGAGCCACCAGTTTTCCTATTATTTACACATTCACAACCAAGGCTTCAAACTTGTATGTTTATTTAAATTGTTGATGAAAGTACAAGAACAAGAATTATGACTTGACCAGAAAAAAATAGGACTTCAACGAAACATAAAACTTGTAATCAGGGTTATTTTTTTATCAGTTCAATGCACACAAGGATTAATCAGAATAGGAATAAAACAAATGAAGCCAAGCAAAACTTTAATGAAACCAAAAACAAAATGGAAGTAACAAACCCTCAAACAGAAATCTCAAAGAACTCACTAATATCAATATACCTGCTCAATGTTATATCCAGGAGCAGGGTCATTAGACAGCTGCAAAACTCTGGCGAACCGATCCAAACAATTCCCAACAGCAATATCAATAGTCTCACCAAAAATCCGATACCGTCCTTCACTGTAAGCAATAACCTGAGTATTCCCGCCACTAACATACAAAACAACAGGATCATCCGCCCCAGTAACAATCCTACCCATCTCAATATGAGCAACACAATGATTAACAGCAACAATTGGTTTCTTCCACAACTGTGAAAGAACTCTAATAACAACAGCAGACACCTGTAAAGGTGCTCCCATACCAGGACCTTTAGTGTAACAAAGGCAATCGATTTCATCAGGGGTTATCTTTGCGGTCTCTAAAGCAGACTTAACAATTGGTAAAACATGCTGCAAATGATGTTGGGCTGTTTCTCTTGGCAAAAAACCTTGACCTGGTGGGGTTATATAAGTATGTCTTGGGTTTGATAAAATTGTCCCATCTAATGTAACAACCCCAACTCCTATCTTGTTTGCAGAACCTTCAAATCCTAGTGCTATCATTCTCTTCATTTTCTGAACAAAATATCAAAAGGGAACCTGTGAATTTCATAAAAAGATCAACACTTTATGCTATGTTTTGCCTTGACTTACAAGTTCATGTGAAGGGTTATGTTCATATACAATAGATAATTCTCTCTCTGTGCGTGAGGGGGGGGGTGTAGATTTTGTTACAAGGGGGTTGCAAAGTTTGGAGCTTTACCTGTGGCGACCGAGAATGAGAGGCTGGGAGCTGGGAGATGAAGATAACGGTCAGTAACTGCAGGAAGACAGACAGTAGGGTTTGTTCCTGTTCTTTGTGTTTTTTTAAGCGTAAACTATACTTTAGCTCCTATAAATGCAGCAATATTCCATTTCAATCCCTGTAGTTTGGTGGAATTTCCCGATATTAATTATAATTTTTAAAAACCTTCCAATATGGTCTCTTTTTTTTTAGGTTTTTGAGTGATGTTATTATATATATAACAGTTTGGAAGAAAATGATTAGATGAGAAAATTTCTTTCGGTTTCATTGCGTACTGTGATGCAAGTTTTTTTTTAAAAGTATTAAAATAAAATAATATTTTTAGATTTTTATTTTATTTTTTATATCATCAAATCAAAATTATATAAATATATTAAAAATATATATTAATTTGATATTTTTTCAAAATAAATCTATTTAATAAAGCATTACAAAATAAAAGTTATTGTACTTTCAAACAGGTTTATAATAACAATATCATGAAACATGTCCTAAATTTATTTTCATTGGACACATTTCATGATATAATGAAATGGAATGTAATGATTTAGAATAAATTGAGCTTTTGATCATATAAAAGCTAAAAGAAAATAAAGATGAACTTAAAAGGTAAGAGTTTTGATATTGATACAAATAAAATAGAAGGAATAGACCGGGATGAAATAAGAGTAGAGGGACACAAATAAGCATTTAACAACTTGGACAAGAGATTATTATAAAGTATTTGTCTCAAAATCTCGACTTCTTATGTGGCAGGTTAAATTAATTTTTTTAATTATAAAAAATATAAAGATATTAGAAAATCTAAAATATAATGTTGACAACACACTTTAAAAAATTAAGATTGTGAGATACTAGATGATATATTTAAAAAAAATTGAGATAATAATATATTGAATTGATCCAGATTAATCTGTAATTCAAGTCATGAAATCATAATAATTTCATAAAATACAAATAAAAAAAATTAAAAATCTTAATTTCAATTAATCAAATTTGAAAAAAAAAATTACTCGAATAAACTTAAAAATAAGATCTGAATCATTATCTAAGTCATGAAAATAAGATCGCTCATAGAAAACAAATAAGAACAATATGAAAACCATTTCCTAATAAATTCATTATGAAATTAAAACAAAAAAAAAGCTTTGGTCAAATCGGATTAACCCGTTAAATCTGTAACTTTAATCATAAGATCAAAATAATTTCATATAAAAAACTATGTTTTTTATATAAAAAAAATTAAGCAAAAAAAATATTTAATCCCGCCATAATCCAAAATAAATTATTGATGCATGAATTTTTAAAAAATAATTTTTTTTTATTTTGATTTTATTCAAATGAAGCTAAAATAAAATAGAAGGAAAGCCCTGTAAAATGGAGCCTAGGAGTTTGGGTCTAAAAGACCAGTTTCGCCGGCTTACCCATTTAATATATTTTTTTAGCTTGGCTAGGTAGAAGATGTGTTGTCAGCCAAACCAAAAAGATTTTATATGTGTCACAGACAACGCGTCATTTATATTTTTAGTTTTTAATGATAAAATAACTTAGAAATCCACATAAACCCCTTAATTCCTTCAAACTAACTAAAGAATTGGTCCAAAAGAAAAAATTAACATGAAACTAAAAAATTTTTTCAAGATTAGATCTACTTTTTCATGCTAATTCAAGATGAAATGACACACAAACTAAACTTTATTATTAAATAGGATATGTAGACACCAATACCGATTTTTGTTGTGGCTGAAATTAGTATTAACGATAATTTTTTTTTATTATTATCAAAATCTGATAATATTTTTCTCTTTTTTCTCTAACTATGGACTAAAAAATAAAAAAAAAATGAAGTTTTGTATCAAAATTAAATTTAAAAAACTTTAAGAACTGAAAAGATATCATTAACAAAGCAGAAGAATGAAAGTAAAAATTTGTACGCAACTTTAAAACCGCTATCTATTTATCCATTTTTTTCATATTAATTATTTATTTTTTAATTTTATCATTTATTTTTTATTTTATCCCAGCCATTTAACTTAAAGTGGCCTTGGATTTGATCCTGGTGGGGAAAAAAAATGATGAAAAAATGTTGTGAACAGTGAATACACAAATGGGATCCACGGTGCATTTTTGCACAATAAATCTCCTACATGGATTAATGATTTCTATAATAATAATAATAATAATAATAACATTCTAGTCTTAACCAACATGGCCATCAGCAGAAACCAAGCCTCTTGCTGAAAACATTGAACACCTAGATTTATACAGTTTTTGAAAACATGATTGAAAGTATATTTTTTTAAAAAAATTTAAAATTATTTTTTATATTTTTAAATCGTTTTAACGTATTATTGTCAAAAATAAAATTTTAAAAAATACAAATATAATATTTTAATATATTTTTTAATAAAAAGTATTTTAAAATATAACTTTTATCATATTTCCAAACATCCTTTAATATTCTATGAACATGAACATATTTTTTTTATCCCTTTAATATTTTGTATCTTTTCAACTTCATGCTTTGAAACTGCATCTTAAAATTTGGTTTCATAATTTGTTGATGTAAGAACAATAACAATGATTTATAATATAATTTCAATCTCTGCAAGTCCCACAAAGTGGAATCCATGTATACGTGATCTACAGAGTACAAATACTTGTGTTAGAATTTTATTTTATTTTTTTGGCTCAACAGTTTTAAGTGGAAATCCTAGTAAAGGATTCAGAACCTTGAAACATAATTCTTAGACCATAAAGAAAAATATGAACCCTCGATACAATGGATTTGAAGATAATGATATCCAACAACTATAAATAGCAAAACCAAAAATCATCCATATGCTATACACAGAACACGACTCAAATGGCCTTCCAAAAAAAAATGGAAACAGGGTATTATTTTCAGGTCACCATGGCAACGCCTATGCTCTCTATGAACTGGACTTTTATCTTTTGGCTAATCCTCTGACAAACATGGACCAGAAGAACTGTACAAGAACTCTCTATTTCTCCTGCTCACCATGTGCTCCAGAAAGAGGGGCACAGTTATACACTGTATTCAAATGAATGTCAACTGAACCAAACATCTTCACATGGTTTAATAAACTAACTAGACACCTAAAACTAAACGCTAGAACAAGGTCAGCATCTGGTATCTAAGCCAAGAGGAAGAGTATGCTTTACAACCAGCAGCATTCTGTATACCGTTATGAACTGTGTGCTCTGGAACAAATAATGCTGAAACTATGTCTGACTCTGCTGTGGTTTGTTTTCCATGCCCCTCACACTGTGTGCTATATGTTGGATCTTCTTTGATAGACTCTCGTTATGTTCCTCAATCTGATCAAAAATCAATTCCAGGTGCCTTTTATAGGTCGCAGCTCTCTTTTTCTCCATGGCCAGCTGCTGTGATAATTCCCTAATCTTATCGTGTTCATTCTGCAAAAGAAAAGGAAAGAAAAAACACTGGTTGTAACAGCAACAAAAATAAACCAGTGGAAGGCCATTACAGCATCATAGAGATTTTTCAGCCTTCGAGATGTGTACAAGCACAGCTTATTAACATTAAAATATTGCATCCAAAATTTAATAGCATCTAAAAAAGAATGCATACCTCTTAGTTGCCTAGTTCTTTGGACCAATAGAAAGAAAAAATATAGGTCCATAGGTTCTTAAGTTCCTAAACTGATATTAATTTAATGCTTATGGACCTCATTATCAAATTTTTGGATCCCAGTAAATAACTTGATCAATTTCACTCTTTGAATTGTTACTTTTTGATGTCAAAACTCAATCAGCTGATATTAACTTAATGATAATGGTGCAAGAACTAACCGGGTATTGATCATAAATGCAATCCCTTCGAGCTTTTCCGGGTGTCAAGGAATGAGTATGCTCCTTCACAAGCTTTGTAACAACCCATTTTCCAGAAGTTACTTTTCTCACCAAAATCATTGCCCTGCAACCAACCCTTGTTTCTGCCCTTTGTCTTACAATCTTTTCACGCTTGTCAGGCATTCTGAAGCCCTCTTTATTGCAAACAAGCGCTCGGCCAATAGCAGATCCATCACGTCTTGATCGAGAAAGTTTGCTTACACGGATGACGAATCCTATGCGTGTGGCATAAGCATTGTAAAATGCATGAGCAGATGCTTCCGAATCAAACTCCTGTCCCATGTATGGCTCATCTGCAGCAACCATTGACATAGCTGGAACTGCATCTGGGATCATATCTATAGCCAAAGACTCTTTATCCATTTTATGATCATACTGTTCAAATTCTCCTTCAACAGAATTTTCAATGATTTCGTTTTCATCTCTAGCCATAGCAATGTCCACGGCCACATTTCCAGCTATATCACCATTAGCATCATTATCAACAATGAAGTCCACTGCAAAAACAACATCAACTATTTCAATGACTTTCATGCCCACACGACATCTTATTAGCTAAAACATGCTATTAAAAGCCATATCTTTGAATAGAGACGAAAAGGTTGAGGGTCCAGTCTCTAAGCCATAATGTTCTTAATGAACTGAATACTTAAAAACTCTAGCAATTCTTTTGAACCAGGTAAACAAAGGGATTGCACAGATAGCATAAAACAACAAAGCCTAACAATCTTTCCTCATAACAAAACCCACATGGCCTTTGTCTAGTAAGTGTTAGCCTTAGTCGTACCAATTGAGGCATGCATACATGCTGTGGAACCTTTCACAGCTGTAATGCATGCATTACCTAGTTTATATGCGTTTTTCTTCGCAGAGAGAGTTGGGCTGAGTTGTCTGATAGAATGTGTCAAAAAGGTTATGAAATAGTCTTATAAGGAATCAGTTTTGTTCATTGATGTCAATTTTTATAGCTTATTCTTGGCTAATTTTGTTAGAATTTGCTAGGTATAGTAATATTTAATTGAATTTGATCTATAAATGGACACCTCTAGTTCTTCAAAACTAAACAAACTTAGCTCCGACATTGTTATATTTAATTGCTTCACATTCATAACTCCGACATTGTTCTTTCCTAAACCATTATTTTTGCTCATGTAGTCATAGAGTTAAAAGAAAACAGATGACTTGGGAGGATGAACAGTTAGGCCAATCTATGAGCACGAGTGGGTTTTGAAATTGTCTTGGTACCCCCTGCCACTATTGAAAAAATTAGGCTTTTTGCTTGTTACTAATTGCTTGTCTCTCACAAATAGGGTCTCTTTTATTCTTTTGCAAGATAGACTCCAGCAATATGTTCAAAGATTATGGTTGGAGATATGGTAAGGCAGACAATAGAAGTAGGCAGGGCTAAGGCAACCTCAAAAGGCATTCTGCATATATAGTAACCACATCATCATGTAGCTCCTTTATAGTCTATGAACTCATCGCTATATTAGCAAACAGCAGTTTTAGGAACAAAGGAAGAAGCAAAGTTGCGCCCTACGAAGAACTAAGAGATAAAAATAAAAGCAAAGCTTGTTTAGTCATAAAGAAAAAAAAAATGCACCTGTTTATGACACAATTCCTATAAAATTTGATTAAAACAAGCAAAATTCGAGTCTATTACCTAAGAATAAGCTACGAAAATAGTAGCAGTCGCCAAAATCAATTCACTGTAAGACTGGTTCATGCAGACTTCGAATCTTTACACCTACGAATCGAATCAGCTCTATTTGCAAAGAAAAACAGATCTAGACCATGTATTGCAACTATGCAAGCATTAAAATCGCAAAATTTCCACAATAGAGCATGCACATATTACCTTTATCAATTAATCATCACAACAGGATCAACACTTTGCATAAATCAATTAGTGAAATTCTATAGTACAGCTATTTGATGCCAAACCTATTACAATGCTCACTAGACTCTAACCAAGTAGAGTTAGTTGGCACCTGTATTTGTCAATTTGTTATTTTTCAACCTTAATGAGAAAGGCTTAAAACGAGATTATTCCCAAGAAATTGATCTCTCTTTATTCTTCTTTCAGTATCCTCACAGAACTTTCAATACATATGCAAATAGTTTCCTTATTATTTGCATATGTATTGAAATTGAAAATTTTCCACACAAAAAAAACAAGGAACAGAACATTAAAACACACTAATGAACACTCAAGATCAATCAATCATTAAAAGAAATAAAAAATTGATACTCTAAAACTTCTGCTTACTGGTGAACTTTTCTCACAACAAAAACACTTTTCTCCCTTTTCCGCTCATTTTCTCAGCGACCAAACAAAACTCATATTCAAACACATTAAAACCCTAAGCCCACAATTCTAATTGCCACCAATATCCAAATAAAAAATAATAATTACAACAAGAAGAAAATGATAGAAATTAAAAAAAAAAAATCTAAACTTCCATAAAAAGGATTAAAACTTTATCACTCCCTTGATTCCCCACAATCCAAACAGACTCTTAATCCATAATATACACTCCAATCCCATTAAAAATCAGTTCTTTATTTATTACTCACAACCCATTTTAAAGAACTAATATAAAGTCCAGATTAAAATAAAATATATGAATAAATAAACTAATAAAAGATTAAAACTTTGATAAGAATTTTTACTTACTTGAAAAAAATTGCAAAGATCGATTTAGGGCTAAAGTTCCAGGAAGCCGCACAGAGGAGAGAGACAGAAAGAGGAAAGTGCGAGTTCAGGCTAATAAGAATGGGGACGCGGGGTAAAGGTGACGTGGCAAACATTTATTGGACTTGATAAAAAGAAGAAGTCAAGATTCCCTATTTTTAACGAGTGGTGGGTCAACACGTGGTAAGAAGAGTGCACATTCTACACGTATGAGCACAACTTATCTATAAATCTCTCCTCTTGGTCTCTTAAATATTGAGTATAGTTAAAAACAGTACCAAACTAAAAGTTGTTGTAATTTTGCCACCCAATCGTTTTTTTTTTTTTTTTGGAATACCTAAAAATCAATTCAAAATTAATGGAATTAAAAGATTTTATATATTTATTGGATAATTTTGATTAGAATTTTTTTGAAAAAAGAATCGATTTTTTTCAATTTTTGATTTTAGATTTTAGAAATTCAAAAAACCGACCAATGAACCAATGAACCGGTCATTTTATTAACCTATGAAAAATAAATCAACTAAAGGCTCATTAATCAAAGCATATTAAAAATAGTTCAATCAAAGGTTTATTAATTTAAATTAAACTTGTTTGATTTTAAAAAATGTAAAAACTTAACCAAAATGAATTTTGAAGAGGAGGCAGAAATTTGCCAACGAAGAAGAGAGAATTAAGACTAAAAACTTGAGAGGGTAAGGATGAACGAACTGATCCTTTTGGTTTCTAGTTTTGTTTGAATCTTGCTTTGCTCTTTGCTGCAAATCTTGATGTTTAGTGTTTATTGTAATTAGTGATTGAATTTGAGACTCAGGATAGTTGATTGGATATGATCAACTTAAGGATATAATGTAAAATACAAATATAAATTTTGTTACAGTAACTCAACTAGTAATATTGAAGTGATAAGGAACATCTTTCCACTTGTATTGGCTAATTCACATTTAAGTGTGCGATTGACTGGCTTATTTAAAAACACGATGTAAACTGTAATTTTTTAAATTTAAATTTTTTTAGTAAAAATTATTTTTTTATTTTTTATATCATTTTTATATGTTAATCTCAAAAATAATTTTAAAAAATTTTAAAAATATATTATTTTAATATATTTCTAAATAAAAAAAAAACTTTAAATCACAATCGCTCTTATAATTTTAAATAGATAAAACCTTAAGTTAGCAAGCTCTTCCTTGTGGTTTAGTTTATGAGAGTGTTCATTTGCATGTGGGTCACGTCCGATAATATATCCATGGTAAATGTATTTTTTTAAAAAAAAAAAAAGATAAAAGAACAAAGCATCATGCAAAAAAGATGAAGGAATCGTATGTGTAATGGAAAAGAATTGAGGAGCGAATGTGAGGATCAATCACAGGCCAAAATTAAGGAAGACAGAGAGATTGAAGGACTCAAGCGGTATGAATTTCCTAAAATGCAGGGTCCTGAGGTCAAACCACATGAATTGACTGGTGTTTTTTCATGAAAAAGATGGCAGGAGAGGATTGTTTTATAGAGGGAAGAACTGTGTGCAGCCGAAAGTTACGAGCTGGATATGTTGTTGAAAAAGAAGGTGGGTGCCGGTGCCGGTGCTGCAGCTTCCAACACTATCAGCCGCCTAAGATTTCCTCTTTCCAGATGCTTATGGTGTTTGTGCAGTCTGTGTTTTCATTTGCGATGCAATAGCATGGTTGCACTGTGACTTCTTTGAACACTTGAAATGTCCTCGTAGTGTGAGAAATCATTATAAATTTAGAGATTTATTTACTATCAATTGTAATAATAGTTTTATTTTTTATTTTTTTACAAGATATTTTTATGAGATGGTTTTTCTTTTTTTTTTTCCGGTAAAAAGATAGCACTCGTGTCATTAAAAAGATGTGTTTGACACTTCCTGGTAGTCAAATATAATCATTTGTCATCTCACTAAATACGTAGTCGTGCTATCTTTCACATGGTATAGATCGAATAGACAGATAATACTTGGATTACTGTCGGTGATTGATTGTTTGTGTTTTTTCTTTCTTTTCTCTTTTCTGACAACAAAAATAAACAATTATCCTCTTTGTTTATTATTTGTCAAATCAGGCATATGTTTGTCATACTCCATTACATCGGGTCTGACAAACATTTGGGTCAAACTCATAATAGGGTCAAATTTTTTAAAATTTTTCAAAAGCACAATTGCACTACAAAAATAAGCATTGCCTCATTCAAGCTAGATTTTTCATTCATATGTAGTATAAATTAACTAAAAATTATTTTTTGTTTGCGCAACTTATTTTATAAATTTTTTATATTCAAAAAGAAAAAAATGAAAAAAATGGTGACTTCTAAATGATTTATTTCAAGTCTTCAAAAATAAACTTTTTTTTTTTTGTATGCATCGTTGGATGAAAATATTAATTTTATGTCTCCATCTAAGTGTTGGACAATTTTTTAAAAGGTTCATGCTTTTTTTAAATTTGAGATGTTATTGTAAAATCTAGCTAATTGTTAAGGTTTGTTACCATAAGAGTTTATCCTACATTATAACTATTAATATATTTGAAAAATTGAAATATATGATCATAAGAAAAAACTTTTGAACCTTTAAATTGATACATTATGTTATAGAAAAAGAAAATATTGTATATGTAAAAGACATATTGTCCTTTTGACTATCTTCATTTGTGCAATTATATTTATGATTTCTTCAATAAATTAGAGATTAATAAAAAAAAATGAGTAAATTTAAGGATGTAAGCATCAACAATGCCAAACCCATGCCAGGCTCGAACACCTAGGATCTGGCAACCACACCAGGCCTATGCAACTTGGGTTGGACAACCATACCAAAAAAAAACACCTTGGGTCTAGCATTCAAAAAAAAAAAATGCATAGTATGGTTGTCAGACCCGAGCACTTGTGTCAAAAATAAAATAAAAAAATAAAAAATAACAATGCCAAAGCAAACCCTAAATCTATATTTTGAAAGTTTTAAATATCAATTAATTGGTTTTTATTAAACTAGAGAAGAATGGAATAAGTTATAATTAACACTCTCAAGCTCACTTTTTGTTGTTAAAGCATGGTTATCAGACCCGACATGGTGGGTTAACCCAAGGGACTCGGGTGACCCAACAGAACTTGATAGAGACTTTTTTTTTTTAAATGTGTTTTTTTTTAGTCAAAAAAACTTTTTTTTTCATCTTTTTCATTTAATTACTAACCCAAATATATATATAATTTTTATATTCACGCCAGACCCAAAAAAATTATGTATTTTTTAATATGGGATAAAAAACTTTTTGAAATAATTTTAACTTATATTCACATGAATTGTTTTATTAATATTTTCATAACAAAAATATTAAAATCACAATATTTTTTTTAAAATTTTTTATTACTTAGATTGACCACACCAAACCAAACCTAAAAATTTATCAAATCCACGCGATCTTTGTCTAATTTATGTAGTTTTATTGTATATTAAATACCTAAGCAAGAATACCTGACTCAAATACTTGGATCTGCATAAGCAATATTTGGTGCCAAATCAGCAGGCGCAGAGAGATGCTTGGGTGGCTGTCAGGCCTTTTGTTTTCCTTGAAACTCCACTGCATGGTTTTATGTGTAGAACTATTATGTTAATTTTCAGCTTGACTCTTATATATATGGCCTTTGTAATACCATTAATAGTGATTTTGCTCGTGTTCTTGCTCAAGAAGAACGTGCCGTGCAAGGATATTTATTCGCCTCTGTTTTACCATCTGCAGCCTCCCTTTTTATCATCTTGGAAAGAGGAAACATTGCATCTGGCATATTCTCTTCTTACCATTAATGTTGTTGCTTTTGTATACGACGGTGACAATTGACATTGATGTGCTTCATATTCGAAACTAGTATGAACAGTCGCTCGCGACTGTGAGGCTCTTCATTGCTATCTCGGAAAAAAGAATCGGAGCTCTACTGCAGGCACGATGCACTTTACGGTGACTCAAACAAGATGACATCAATCTTCGACAGTCCTGCGCAAAAAGACTCCGAGGAATCTGGGAAATCCTGTAAAGCTAAACAATGATTTGCCTTGCGATAGCTTCTCTCCAGGTCTTTCAGAGATAAAAGCTGATTCCACCATCGGGAGATTGTCCGATGGAGAAGATGATTCTGAAGTTGAAGACTTCTTTCTATGTGAATCAGATTCTGACCCATCTAATAGTTGCTGAAGTGATGTTTTTTGTATTTTTCAGGGTCTCGAGGAGACGTGAAAACACAAAGAACTTTCGAATAAAAATACAGAGGAGATTGGTAAGATCTCGATGCAAGAAGAAAGGTTGATCCATATCATATTGGTTTTGTTCTGGTTACTCTTATCTGAAAAACAATATTGATAGACGATATACTACCAAGTAAAAATATTCTAAATTAATTAATGAAGTTATTAAAAAAAAAAAACACCACCTAAAACAGGGGTGGTAATTTAAAATATATATATATAATATATATATATATATTTAAAATAGTAGGAGAATGTAATCTATAAAATAAAATTTATTTTATCATTTATATGAAGAAGGGGATTAGTAGGATTACCGTTCATTATTAGTTCTAGAATTATTATTGAAGAAATATGTAAAAACTATTCTTCTAATTTGAATATATAAAAACAAAGATTAGATAAGAATAAAAAAGATTCTAAAATAAAAAGTATAATAAATATTTTTGAGAAATATTTATTGATAAGAAATTTTAGAGAAAAAGTATACGTTCGTGCACGGTTAGTTTTTCAGAACATAATTAATAAATATAAAAGACATAAAAAATATATTTGATTAAAAAAACTAAGGAAATAAAATAAAATTAAATCCTTTCAAACTAAAAATTGTATAAAAAACCATTTTTTGTTTCAATTATCGATATAATGTAGTCAAGGATGACAAAGATTCCCGTAGATTGGATTTCTTGATATCAATATTCTTCTCATTAATTATTGATAAGAAATTTTAATATTCATAAATTACTCATTGGGTTTTGAGTATTCAATATATATCTATTATGTACTATTATTTATTATTCAATAAAAAATAAATAGATTATATATATATATGTTTTTATGTTAATATTAAGATAAGTATATATCATATTATATTAAAAAATCTAAATATTTTATAAATATATTTATATAATATAAATATATATTTTGGATTAGATTTAAATGAGTTTTCGAGTAAGTTTTGGTGTGTTTTTTTTAAATAAAATAAATAAATCCGGCTGTTACATATATATATATATATATGAACAAATTATTTTTTATGAGGGGAAGATTGATTTTCCCTCCTCAATTAGTTTTATTCAATTTTCTTTTTAATTTCTTAGATTACATAATGGATTTATCTTTTATAACACCACATGTTTTAAAATGGAGTAAAAACTATTGAAAATAAATTAGGGATGTTAATGGATATTAACGGATAGAGTTGTTACTACATTAATATTCATACCTCATTTCTTTTTATAACAATTGAAAAATTTTAACATTCATATAACTATTTATAAGAATATATATTATTTGAATACTAGTTATTATTCAATATAAAATAAAAATAATAATATATATTCGAGTTATATATATATAATATATATATATATATTAATATATATAAACAAAAAAAATTATGTGTGTGTATATATATCTTAGTTAGATTTGGATTGATTTTGAAACAGGTTTAATAATATTTATACTTTATTAATTATTTATTCAGTAAATAAATTATTAAAAACTTTATTTTGAATAAATATTCAATGAGTGTGGATAAATTTATCAACCCAAAAATAATTAAAGGGTTTTACAAAAAACGAGAGGAAAGTGCTTTCTTTTTTAATTATGAGTTATGAAAATAAAATTCTAATAAAAATTTAGTCATGTGGACATTTTATATTTGACTAGACCGGAGTGGTCCTAAAAAAAACCAAATCATCCAAAATTAATGATATTTTTTCAAATGAGATATTAAATCTACTTTTCAAATTATCTATTTATAGAATTAAAAATTCATGAAAATATTAATTCTATGGTTCTCGTAGAATTTCGAACACTTAGTTGCATATTATTTCTTTATTATTATAATTCGGACTTGAAGTATTGTATTTATTTTATTATATCTACAATTTTCAATGAAATAAAAAAAAATTGTCCGTAAATACCTCCACGGTTCATAAAAAATAAATTAACCAAATCTGGTTTTTTAATACATAAGTTATCATAACTTATTTTTTTTTATACAAAGAAAAATGTTCAAGTTGTTTTTTTAGTCCAAAACAAACATTAAAAAAATAAATAATATAAAATATTATTTAATCAACTTTGAATAATATTAATTTGAACTAACAACTCATAATATTATTTAAATATCTCTATTTTATTTTTAATATAACTATCATTTTATCATCATTTTACTGTGACTCTTCATCACTGTCACCAAAATTCTCACAATCACCCCAACATTACTAATTACCATTTTATTATCATTTGACTATAATATTTTAATATTAACATTATAATTATCACTATTTTCTATTATTAAAATGATAATAATTTTAATATTATTATTACATAATGCTACCATAATAATCATCATTTTAGGATTATCATTGCTATATTAATATTATTAATATCATAAAAATTATAACTATAACTATTAATATTATTGTTACCACCTTTACAACAAGTATTCCAATCTTTCTCATTTTATTAATGAAAAAAATATTTTCTGAAACAATAAAAAATACTTCAGAAAATTCATAAAGAATAAAATATTCCCATGAAAAATGCTTTATACAAAACAAACGTTGGTTGATGTTGTAAAAAATAATATTTAAGTATCTTTGCAGTTATTTTGTTAAAGTATTTTTTATTTAAAAATATATTAAAATAATTTTTTTATTTTTTAAAAAATTATTTTTAATTCAACACATTAAAATAATTTAAAAATATTAATTAAAAATAAAAAAAATTAAATTTTTTTAGAAACATTTTTAAAACATTCTTATCGAATTCTTTTTCCTTGGCACACAGTCCCAGCAAACTCACTGCTTGACAGGTAATTCAAACCTACAAAAATGTCCACTGACAGAGAAGCTAACTGGAGAAAAAAGATGCATTGCTAAGATCTTAATTTGCAGCTGTGCGCGCGCGTTGACAAGTCCACCTCCACTTTATTTTCTTGATATTAGTCCTGTTTACGCATAAATCCATACACCAATTACAGCTCAACTACACGAGTGTCCCACAGGGATTAAGCTGTGCATATAGCTTCCCTTTCAAGGCAAGTTAACTATAGTTTAATTATCAATTTAATTATTATAAATTTCTTAATTATAAAGATTTATATAATTATTAACTTCAAGACTCATGAGGTTAATAATGATACATACAAACTGATCCAAATGTTTATATTAATAAAAAAAATAAATAAATAAAAAAAGGTTAATGGAAACATGATTCAAACAACGTTCCATTAAAATTTAATTTTTTAATATTTTTTAATTGTTTTGATTTGTTAATATCAAAAAAATAATTTTTTAAAAAATAAAAAATACTATTTTAATATATTTTTAAATAAAAAAACACTTTAAACCATTTTTTTTTTTTTTTAAACATGTAACCGTAAATTTACCACCCCACATGCATCATAAGTATTCTGATCATGTCCTTGAAAAAGGCTGGTGTTGCTTAGCTGTGGACGTTGAGTGGAGTCATGTCTCATCCTCATGATGACACTGTGCATGGCCTACACGATGTTGGACCCTATTTCCATGCCCCCATGAGTCAAATTCTGTCTCCTTCTTTCAATAATTCATGAGTTTTTTTTACATTAAAGTTTGAGTAGGGGGAGGAAACAATCCCACAGGGAACGCAGTATTTGCAAGCAAACATTATAATTCATAAAATATTTACGTAAAAGCATATTTTATGAAATATGTTGCACATATTCCAAAATATATTTATTTCATATGATATGCTTTGCCATAGGGAATGCAGTATTTGCAAGGAAATATTAAAACATGATTTGGATACTTAAGTTTGGTTGGCCTACCCGAGTTTGCTAATGCTTTTTTGTCTTTTTCTGTTAATTGACTTGTTTGTCGATTCAAAATTTTTATTGTAAATTTATTGAGAATTGAATTTATAATGTTTTATAAATTTATTTTTATTGAGTTATCCTGACCCGATGACTCGAATTACAGTTTTTTTTATTTTAAATTAGGTTAGCTCAAGTTATTATTTATTTAATATCATTATTTTGTATTGAGTTAGCTTGGAATTGAGGTTTTTCTTACAAATATTTTTTTTTGTTTAGGTTATCATAATCATTTTTTTTAAAAAAAAATTGTTAATCCATTATAGTTTTTTTTTTATTTTTTTTATCATTTAACTGAATAATATTAGTTTATTTAATCTAAGTCAAATTTATTATCCGCCGACTAACAAATGTTTTTTTACTTTGGAGTGTGGTTGTGGTTGCTTTTTAAAATATTTTTTATGTTAAAGTATATCAAAATGATTTTTTTTATTTGTTAAAAATTATTTTTGAGATTAGCACATCAAAATGATCCAAAATATAATTTTTTTTTAATTTTTAACAAAAAAAATTAAATTTTTAAAGAACGCAATTTGCACGCGTTTCCAAACAATCTTAAATACACTTATAACACTTAAAAGTTATTTTTTTATATAATAAAATATTTTTTTTTATTTTATGATGATGTAATACAAGCCACCAATCAACCGATAAAAGGATGGACAATTTATTTATTTTATCTTTTCACAATTTCACTGCTGTGGTTGGGATTTTGGCATCTCGCCAACCAGACAGTTCTGTCGGGAAGGGAATTTTTAGGTGGCATTGGTACTCTGAAAACCTGAGTCCTGACTTTTTTAGAAATTGAATAAGTATACTTATATATCTTGCTTGAAAAATATTTTTGTAAAACTTTAAATTATATTTATATTAAATTATATTTTTGATATTTTAAAATTGTTTTGAGCTTCAATCACAATTAAAAATTAAAAATAATAATTTAATATATTTTTAAATAAAAAATACTTTAAAAAAACAACAACTACCCCAACAACAACAAATATTTTCTTACACAATACTTATCTGTTTTTATATATATATATATATATATATATATATATTATATATATGTATGTGTGTGTATTAAAAAGGAACAGGATCTTGTTTGACATTTTTTAAAACCACTCTGATCACTGTCGCGTAGTTTCCTTCAATGACATTGGTACGAATCTACGTAATTCTACTTTACTTGATTATTATATATTAAAAAATACCATCTATATATATATATATATGTATGTGAATTTCATGCTTCCTTTCCAGGGGCAATACAGTAGCAAGACTGGTAGCTGACATTGCAGCTGAGAGAAGAACAAAATAAAATAAAATATAAAATCAAGAACCATGTACATATCCTTATACAAGCACCCAATTATTTAATGACAAAACTATGGGCGAAAACTATCCATCAAAACAACAAGCAAAACAATGGTTTGTAATCAACCGGCAAGTCCCTGCAAGTCAACTTACTTTGACCGGGTTAATTAAAACTCTCGTTTTAAGTTTGTAAAACTAGTTCAAGATTTTAGTTTTTCTGGTTTTGGACTCAACTCGGCTGGATCATCTAAGTTATATATATATTTTTAATTAATTTTTGAAGATTAACGCTTTTCCTCTAATCTAGTTGTAAGAAGTTATTTTGAGAATGTAGTAGTAGTTATTTTTTAAAGTGTTTTTAATTTAAATATATATTAATATATATATATATATATATTAAAAATAATGTTGTTTAGTTTCTTCTGACAACACATCATCCTCACTATAAACCCTAAGGATCTAGAAAAAAAAAAAAACCTTTCATAGTTCTATATATGAAAAAAATCCTAAGCTTATCCAAATCTAATGCGCATATATGTATATATAGTTATACTGCAATTCCTGGTCAATTTTTGATATTATCAAGAAACCCAATCCACAAGTTTAAAAAATATCCTTATCTATTATTTATAAAATTAATCCCTATAAAAAAGCATATCAGATAAATTGATTTAAAAAATTAGCGATCTAGATGGGAAAGTTAAACAAGAAAAAAGAATAAAACTAATTTAATTTGACTTCGTTTTTAATAATTAATTGACTAGTAAAAACTTAATTAAATTAATTTAAATTATTTTTTTAATAAAATAAAATTATTTAATAAAAATAAGTAATTTTACATTGATCCCACAAACTATTAGTTAATTCTATAACCCAATTTGTTTTTCAATCTCATTTTGGATATTACAATAAAAATTCCATCTAATTTTAATTCAACAATACTTCATTATATTCTATGATAATATTTAAAAATACGGTCCAAATATTATTTGACAAAAAATTAATTTTTTAGTTTTAAAATTTTTATAATATCAAAAATATATTTTTATAAAATAAAAAATATTTTAAAAAATATTAAAATCGTTACCTCCATCTAAAAATCCGTGCTATTTAAACTCTTCTCAATCCATATTTTATTTATCATATTCCCAAAAAAAAATAAATCCATATTTGTGGGCCCTTAAAAAAAAATCCACAATATCAACAAAAACAATTAAAAATCATAATCCTACATTATCGCCATTAACAGTAATTACAAAAATCTCCACCTGATCTCTTTCTCCCTCTATAAATGAACCTCTCTTCACTTCCCATCTCTCTCTCTCTCTCTCCCTCCCTCCCATTCCCTCCTGTGCTTTCTCTATCTAGAAAACACACAACTCTCTTTCTCGTCCCTCTTGTTCTCTTGCAATGGCTTCCAATGGAGTGAACGACAAGTCACTGATCGTCAGCTTCGGGGAGATGCTGATAGACTTCGTCCCGACGGTCTCTGGCGTCTCCCTCGCTGAAGCTCCGGGGTTTGTGAAGGCACCGGGTGGTGCTCCGGCGAACGTGGCGATAGCGGTGGCGAGGCTGGGAGGAAAGGCGGCATTTGTTGGAAAACTTGGTGATGATGAGTTCGGCAACATGCTCGCCGGAA